>NW_026294535.1:14801815-14953561 GCF_007827085.1 Peromyscus californicus insignis
TGAAGTCGAATGTCTTATCAGGTTGAAATACCAGTAGCAGCTGTTGCCAAAAAGTACTTAATCTGGGGGAATTCTTCTTTCTTAAAGGATTACAGACAAGCTGTTTCCCTGGTGATTCAAGAAAAAGGATGGCGGGTCCCTTGCAACCGTCTGCTTCATTCACAGGTAGGTTTCCCAGTGAAGTGGCTATTGTTGGAAGTTAGCATTAGCTCCTGGGTCCGAATTACCGTCGCCCTTTGATGGTTTGTGACACACATAAAAAAATATCTGGAGTCATAATCAAGCTCTAGACCTGAGACAGCTTAAAGAAAACTACCAAAACAGTTGTGGGGTAAGGGGAAGCCACCCTTTCATTCATGTATAGCGTGATAAGGTATGACAACCCAAACCGCACCTTCTATATGTCTGAATTTTCTTAAGACTGATTACAAGAGTCAATTTTGTATTTTATAGATGCACACTGTATATACTTAAGTGATGGTTAACTATTTTAAATTAAGATTTATTATTACTATTTTTACTTACCTGAGTATGTGTGCATGTGTGAGTGTGTGTGTGTGTGTGTGTGTGTGTGTGTGTGTGTGTGTGTGTGTCCTCGCGTGTGCGCATGTGAGTACAGATGCTCACGGAGGCCAGAGGTTTCAGATCCTCAGAGCTGGAGTTAAAAGCAGCTGTGAGTCACCTTGTGTGGGTGCTGGGAACTGAACTGGGGTCCTCTGCAAGAGTAGCATGTGCTTTTAACCGCTCATCCATCTCTCTGGCCACAGATTTAATCACAGGAAAGTGAGGGCCCTAAAATCAACTCAAAAGAAAAATCAAATGAGATTAGGGTTTGAGTCAGAGGTAACTTTATTCTAAAGCTTCTTTCTTTTGTGCCTTGTGTGCGGCCATCACCTCTAAAGAGTATTTAGAATGGGTGAAAGGAATGCCGGGGTGCTCTGGGGGTCTCTTGCTTATTTGATACATAGATAATAACTCAGTCTCCCTACATTGGAAAGACCAGACACATCCTAAGCTTCACTTTTTATTTTTATGACCACATTTTAAAACTCAGTGGGGCTGGGCGGTGGTGGCGCACGCCTTTAATCCCAGCACTCAGGAGGCAGAGCCAGGCGGATCTCTGTGAGTTCGAGGCCAGCCTGGGCTACCAAGTGAGTTCCAGGAAAAGGCGCAAAGCTACACAGAGAAACCCTGTCTCGAAAAACAAAAAATAAAAACAAACAAACAAAAAATACTCAGTGGGATCCTCTCTAGCTTTTCAATGGTTATGGGGTCTTCATGCTTCATATTGGGGCTTCTGTTAGAAAGTGAGATTTTTATTTCCATTGCAGATTTTGGAAGTTCTAGCCTTGAGTTGATGAATTAGGGCCAATCCTTTCTATACACACACACACACACACACACACACACACACACACACATACACATATATAATTTAAAAAGATATCTGCAGAGTAACTCAATATAACTCCTTAGATTTCCAGAAAACCTTGTCAGATTCAGACACCATACCTGTGACTGTCACTGCTCTGACTTCCTGTTCAGGTGTGTTTCAGAACAGAGCTCTTAGGTGACTAATTGTGCATCAGTGCTCAACTATCCAAAAACTGGTGTTTTGAATGAGACAGTAAGACTAATTTTGTACATACACCTTTTATTGAACATCTCAGAGACTCAACACATTTATGGAAAGAGAAATGTTGCCTGAAAATAGGTAATAAAAATTGATACTGCATGCTGTAATTCCAATGCAAGTGTATGGAGGAAGGATGGAGCGTTTAACTGGGGTTGACCTTGGACTAGAAAGGCCATGACAAAAATCCTCTTCAGTATGATAATCTAGACTTTTAAGCTGCGAGTTGCACATGATGGGAGAATTTATGGTGCTCGCAGGCATGAAGGAAAGCTTGTGAAGTTGAACTGAATTTGTGATGGCCAGGCAGCCTGGGGGACATGGGAATATACTTTAGAATGCTTAAAAAAAAAAGTGTCAAACCTCCTTCAAATTCCAAATCATTTTTAGAGGACTTTTCAAGATTTAAAGATTTGGTATTCAGCAAGTCCTTTTGATATTTTAGAGGAATGGACGGAACTCCCAGAAGTAACTGTTTAATTTATATTTATCGTTCACAATATAAAATACAGTTATAAATGTGTTACATACATAAATATATATGATGTCTATACCGATATCGATCATGTCTGAATCTTCTGAAGAATGTCAGGACTAGATTTGTGGCAAGGAAGAAAGGAAACAGAAGAGGTAGGAGGCTAAGGAAGAACAGCTTATCGGACTGGAGAGGGGCTCATCAGTTAGGAGCACTTGATGCTCTTACAGAGGACCCGCGTTCTGTTCTCAGCACCCACAAGCAGCTCACAACTATCTGTAACTCCAGTTCTAGGGGATCCAAAGCCCTCTTCTGGTCTTGGAGGGTACCAGCTACACACATACTGTGTTCACACACAGGTCAAAGCACTCATTTGTTGTTGTTGTTTAATAAATAGAAAATAAATACATCTTTAAAAATGAATCTATCTTATGAACCCACCATCATGGGTTTAGCAGATAGTTTGTGTATTTTTGTCTTCAGTGAGTTTCTTCTGTATTTTCTCTATATGGTGATACTATTAAAATGATTCACTGATGAGCTCTACCTAATCTTACTTTAGTGTACATCGGGAGATAAAGCTCTCCTTAGAACTTTCCTTCCCAGAAAAGGAAATCCCTTCTAGATAACTGGAATTTTTTTTAAAGTCAGTTTTCTCTGTAAGGCAGTTCTCTTGGCAGACTCCACAGGAAACAAATAAAACTCCCAGGCAGGTGGTTCCTGCCTCTTTCCAGCCAAGGAATGCAGAGTTTGCTTGTCTTTGGTGGTTGCCTCGCTCTCCATTCTCCCTTATTCCTGCAGATACGCCTTCCTGTCAACTGGATAAACATGGGGGCTCACACATTCAAATGGAATTGGGCCATTCTTTCCTTCCGCTAGTCTCTAGCTCAAAGTGTGAGTCCAACTAGATGTACTATCCATGAAACAAAGTGTATCAGGCTGGGTTATGCTGCAGTAACAAATGACCCTCACATCTCAACACCTCACCGGAGTAACTCTGGTGTGTTGCTCGGTTCACGTGTTGACTGTAGGCCAGGTGTGGCTCTCTCCCTTGCCCACTTTCCTTGTTCCTTTTTAGATCTAGTTGACAGAGGAATAAATAAATAAGGACAAAATGAACCTGCATCAGAGGGAAGAGCGGCCTCTTCTAGGCATTCCTCTTCAATTCCAAGTCATTCACCAAAGGAAATCATGTGTCTATGGCTGATAAGACTGTAGATGCTAGATGTTCTGGAGAGCAATGGAAGTTGTTAGCGTATGAGACGCACTGTCTAACGTCTTGTTCTCTCCTGGAGGACTAACATGTTGGGCCAACTTGAGCCCTTCCAGATTAGCTCATAATTCATTAGCTTTATCCTTGTACAAAACCTAAGAAGCAAGACTTGTGGTCACAGTATTTTGTTGGCGCTTAGACTGCTGCTATAATTCAAATGAGTGTTAGGAAGAAACCTTTAAATTATGTCTAGAAACCGATGTCCTCCAGGAAGTCTTTGGGCATTTACCCCACAATACTCATCCATTCTTCCCTTCTCTAGCCCTGTGCTCCATGCGTGAACAGCTCTGCTTGCAAGAATGGAAGAGAATGGTGACCTGTTTCACGGCTTCCTTCTTCCACTGGATGGGAATGATCTTAGGGGCAAGGTCACTGCCTGCAACCAAAGCCTGACTCATTTATTCCATCTGTCTTCATTTCCCAGAATGAGAAAGTGATTTGGGTATCATTTATCTCTCCATCAGCACTGCGAGAAATCACCAGCAAGATCCGTGCATTCAATCATTCATGTTTTACATAAACGCGGAGTGCCCTTTCCTATTAGGCAAACTAAGCCAGGTGCTAAGCTGGGGCTTAGGCACCCTAAGTTTTTGCCCAGATGGACCTTTTAGTAGGAATGACTCAGGCAAATGTTGTTATCACACAAACATCTGGTCACAACCCTTGACGGACATTAAGAAGGATGCTCCAAGAGGGCTTGGAGAACATATAAGAAATATGAGGCCTGAAAGCAGACTAGGAAGAATGGAGTCAGTTCTGGCACATGCAGAGGTCTCCTGGGTGAGGAGACAAGGAAAGGCCAGCTGGGAGGAAACACAGAAGCAGAGAGGTCACAAAGAGAGAGTTGAGAAGAGCCAGTTCACTCATGGACTTGCTGCCATCACAAGGTTTTGGACTATATCCAAGGAAAACTCTCTAGGAAGACATGAGACAACAAAGTGGCCCCTTCAACTGTCCCTTGGATCGTCACATGAAGTAGCTGTGACCTGGATGAACCCAGAGAGCAGGATGCCAACAGAATACCTTTCCTAATAGTGGAGATGAGAATTTCTGTAGCAGGAGACAGTTCACACATCAGATTCGTGATCCTTAGTAGATTAAGATGCACTGATTTACCTTATGACGTGACCAACCCACAGTACCTGTCCCCCCTCCCCCCCACCACCTAGACTGCAATCCTGGGTGGTACAGGTGGATCTGTTTGGAAAGCTTGACTGCTGGAGGTTAGCTATTTTTCCTTGGGGAGAGTTTGTGCTACATGACAGCCCAGCAGAGACCTCATTTCCTAGTCCATTGAATCTGTGTGTGTGTGTGTGTGTGTGTGTGTGTGTGTGTATGTGTGTGTGTGTGTGTGTAGTGACTATATCTGATAAACAGAACATACATAGAAAACCCAATTGGCACTTGGGTCTATGTCCTATCATTTCCACAGTTTTCCTGGTCTTCTAGCAACCTTGAGAGGCATATTTTCAAAATGGCAGCATCACAAGAGAAAAAAAATATCTGATTCCTGAGTCATGGAGGTAGCCAGGACATCTGTCCAATTGTGAACACCTGCACTCTGTTTCAGTGATTAAGGAATACACTTTTATTATCTTACATAATTGAAATTTACAGTTATTTATTAGAATAGCTAATCCACCCTGGCAAACAAAAGTAGCATTTTACCCAGAAAGATAGAGTAAAATAGGTACGTTGGCTGGGCAAAAGCCCTCTCCTCATTTCTTCTGGAATCAAGAAACAGCGCCGTCTGACAGGCCATAATTTCTTGGTATTGTTTTGCAATGTGTGAGTTACAATGAGCCCCAGTTTCTCACAAACACTGCCCTCAGTTGCCCAAGAGTCTTATGCTTTTTAGCCACACAAGGGATAGTTTTAATAAGGTAAAAGGAGACATATTCTGAGAAGAGAGATTTCTTTATTTGTTTACCCAACAAAGCTTTTGTTTATTGAGTTTCATCAGAGTATATTTTAAAATGTGTATGGGAAGGGCTGGGGATTTAGCTCAGTGACTAAGGGACAGCCTGGAGTGACTGCCTAGCATGCTCGAGGACCTGACTTCGGTCCCTGGCAGTATAACAAAATAAAATATATGTGGGATTTTATTTTTATTCATTATGGTAAGATGGCAAGTGCCTTTGGAGGGTGAGTTTATTGCTTACATTTCTCAAGATCAGGCACGCTGTGCCTGGGAACATGGGAAGACTCGGGGTTTCTCAGGAGGCATGCAAAGCCAGGGGCAACAGTCTTATTTACCTTTTCATAGGAAGTGGTGTGTAAGAGAGGCAATTTGGACTCTTTGGGCAGGCTCTAGGCTGTAGGAAGGGGCAGCGTTTGGGAGTCTGGTGCCCAGGAGGCACATGAGTCATGCAGTCTAATTTGGCTGGTTTGCACATTAAGATTTTTGCTGAAAACCAGACTGTTGAGGATCTCAGAAATGAACAAATTCATACCTGGTTGGCAAGGCCCTAAGATGTCAAAGCATAGTAGCATGTAGAACATAAAAACACAGCTAATATATGATGTATCAAATATAGGCAAAAAGAAATTGCAAATCAAATTGGCTAAGTCAAAGGCAGGGACTCATTTAACATTTAACAGACACAGTATCTTGCCATATTACTGTGCACCTTGAAGGTCATTTTTTTTTTTTTTTTTTTTTTTTTTTGAGACAGGGTTTCTCTGTGTAGCTTTGCGCCTTTCCTGGAACTCGCTTTGGAGACCAGGCTGGCCTCGAACTCACAGAGATCCGCCTGCCTCTGCCTCCCGAGTGCTGGGATTAAAGGCATGCGCCACCACCGCCCGGCTTGAAGGTCATTTTGACTACTGGATATTTCTACTAAAATTTACCCAAACGACTATAATCCATCAGATTAACATGAAAATTCATGATTGTTTCAAATGACTTTAAGGGGATTCTGTGTGCTTTGGCATTTAATTTGGATTTATATTGAAACAGGAACCTGAAAACTCAGAACTCTACTGTATTTCTAGAAGTTAAACGTAATCTCTTTCAGCAGGCATCTTTG
Source organism: Peromyscus californicus insignis (assembly GCF_007827085.1). Taxonomy (NCBI): domain Eukaryota; kingdom Metazoa; phylum Chordata; class Mammalia; order Rodentia; family Cricetidae; genus Peromyscus; species Peromyscus californicus. The sequence continues at coordinate 14,808,226 of NW_026294535.1, forward strand.
GTTTTCCCCAACAACATCCTAAACTAGGATTTAACACTAAAAATTTCTGTACCATCCCATCTCTTTGAATATGTCTTTGTTTTCCTACGGATCTGCTCACCTTGGTGTTATCTGGGTTAGCTTCGTCTTGGCAACTTTTGCATCTGTCAATACAGAGTGCTACCTGTATGCTTTCCCATCCCTTCCTAGTTTGCATGAAGATCAGTTCACAACTGTGAAGTCTTTATGTATCATGGACCAGAACCTCTCGCCGGGAAGCCCCAGCTGGGCAGAGAGACCAGGAAGCATCCTGTCAGGTTCACAATGGCCATCCTCAGCTGTGCAGTCCTGTTCCCAGGTGTGCTGTGTGTTCCTCGTAAGCTTGCCCAAACAGGTTCTGCCTGCCTCCATCACACTGTAGACTCCCTCCACAAGTCCCTGCAGCTCTTCAGGCTCTCCTTCCTCACAGCCCCAAATCAGTAGTGCTGCCTGCGGCCCCTGCTGCTTCCCCATTGCTGGCTTTTATCTTTACACACACACACACACACACACACACACACCACACACGATCCCTCTAGAACAGCAGTTCTCAACCTGTGGGTCCCGACCCCAGATGGGTCGCCCATCAGGTATTTACATTGTGATTCACAACAGTAGCAAAGTTACAGTTATAAAGCAGCAACGGGATCATTTTATGGTTGGGGGTCACCACAACACAAGGAACTGTATTAAAAGTTCTCGGCATTAGGAAGGTTGAGAAACCATTGCTTTAGAACGGATGTGCAAGTATCATTTTCCAATAAGAGTGAAATACCCCGTCCTTAATGGTTCCTTTCAGGGATCTCTGCTTTCAAACTCAGAGCCTCATGGAGCCTATCTTACCACATCACACTCAATTTCCCCCACGGGTTCCCAGAACCCTAGTATAACTCCGCAGCCCACCCTTCTCACTCAAGGGGAAACTGCCTTAAAACCTTTCTTTCTGGCTTCTGGTGTACTTCCTGGCTCACAAAACTGTTTCATTACCACCACCTCCAGGAAGCCTCCCTTGCCCTCTCAACTTTAGGCAAGTTTTTCCAGTTCCTTTGATTCATCCTGCTTAGCCTAAGCGTCCTTCTTATTGGTCTAGATATCTGCCCTCCTGTTGATTTGAGCCTGGGAATTAATTTTTGGCGTCTTTGTTTCCCGAGCCCTTAACACAATGCCTAGTATTGTTGAGAATACTTAAGTAATGCTTATTAAATGTGCACATAACTTAATACACTAGAAATGTATTGTTGTATGTTTTGAAAGTAGGCTGTGTATGTTAGCAGAATAGATGTAGAAATATTCTTATGAAAACGATAGGAAAATAAATAGCCATGAGCTTCTCTTCACCTCTGCCCCATTCTCTCATACCCCACCCTGCCCATACAGGAGATCCACGCACCGGAGCCTTGGCTGACAAGCCTGAGCAGCAAGTGACCTGTTGTGACCCAGGGGTGAGATGCCTCTTCATCATACCCAGTCCCAGGAGATGTGGTATACTAAGTCCTGTGAAGAATTCTGTTAGGGCTAACCACTAGGAAAAACACCGGGCATTTGCGCAGAATGTTTTCCCTGTTTTAAGCCAAAGTGGGGGAAAACGTAGAAGGGGAGAAGAGCCAAAATTAAACGGGCCAGCTGGTTGACTTCTCTCCTTGCGTATTTCCCATCGCAGCCCTTCTTAGTCAGGAAGGCTTTCTCAACCATCTGACTACTTTTCATTTGGCTGAAATTTTGACCTTTCTCTGCGTTGAAAGAGAACACAGATTTAAAGGTTCAGTAGACTGCGCCTCTACATTCTTCCCGGCTACACTTTTCCTTCTCCTTTATCCCTGTCTGCACAGACACACCTCACTATCCGATTGTGTTTGGTTGAAACCAGTGTCCGATAACACCCAGAAATAGGATCTCCCACCCCACCCACCTGTCTCTGTCTCTGTCTCTCTGTCTCTCTCTCATCTGTCCCTGTCTCTGTCTCTCTGTCTATCTGTCTCTCATTCTCTGTGTGTGTGTCTCTGTCTCTGTCTGTCTGTCTGTCTCTCTCTCTCAAACAAAGAGCATCTTTCTTGAGGTGCCAAAAACTATTACTGTCAGTCCCCACCCCTGCCTGCCCATGTGCTTCCCCACGCCCCGCCTCCCTGTGGCAGGACTTCCTGAGCAGTCAGAACAGCTGCCGGGCACCAGTATTTCCTCCCAGAGCCAGGACACAGACAAGGCGTGATTTTCTTGAGCCTCCCACTTCTGCATGGTCCTTAGAATGGATGTTTTGATTCTGGGACGGAGGGAGAAGGGCAGTTCCTTTTTCTCTTTGTCTTTCTCTGCCCTTAAAAATTAAAGAGAGTGTTCATTGGGGGAATTGTAACTGGTTGTTTTGTCCTAGGCTTAAATACTTAACAACAACAACATAAACAAACAAACAACCCCCCCCACACACACACTCACACACTTACATGTATGGTGTGTGTACATCCATGTTTGAATGTGTACACCATGTGCTCTGCAATTCCTTCTTAAGTGGAATTGCTCAATCCAAGAGGCCAGTCTTTCTGGGGGAGGCTGGGTGGCCTGCTCAACAGAGGAAAATCTGGCTGGCCCTGTTCCAGCAACGCTGGGTGAACTAGCCAGTGAAGGGTATGCTTGGGGCAGCTTGGGATTTTCAAGTGAGTAAAAATAATTCCTTCAAAGAACCAAGGAGGAACCCTGGAGCTCAGCCCTCAGACAGAGACCCCACATAATACCTGCAGCCACCACCTGGCACGGAGGTGCGAGGAAAGCTCCAGAACCCTGTTGCCAACATGGAACTGTTTGATCTGCCTGGAGCTCGAAGGTGATCCTAGCTTCGCACTTTCCAGACTGCGTTCTGGAAACCTCAGCCCTAAGTCCATTGCTCTACAGGTTCCCAACAGAGAGGCCGCTTGTGGCGGACCTTTCTTTTCGGACAGAGTTAGTGACTGACAAATGGGGTGAGCACTGAGCCTTGCCTGCCCGGCTGCTCCTGTGCATGGGACTCAAGGAGAGGCAGTCACTTACGAAAAGCCCTCTAATCCCGATTTCCCGGCACACAAAAACAAAGCAGAAAAGCAGTCCCAGTGCTGGCAAGAAAAGGAATGCCTGGGGAGCAGTTGGCACCTTGACGCCCCCACAAAGAATTAGCTGGCACATCACGGGCGGAAACCCGATCACCGTGTCGCCATTGAGGATGGGGTCGGATTTAGCTCTGCAATAACCCAATGAAGTGTATTTTTAACAAATAAACAGCATTTTGGCAGGAGTGTCAGCATCGTTAGCCCATAAATACTTTGTGTACTTATCTCAATTTGACACACCCTTCCAGTCCCCTGGCCACTGTTGCCGCCGTGAGGGATCTGAAAGTTAGGACAGGGATTACATGTTTATAAATGTGTTAACTAAACCCCCAAATACTTGCGCTTCCATAGTATAACCAAATATTACTTCTCCTTCTGATTAGCCAATCTCAATAATTTTGTTTACATTTCTTTTTGGGAGTCTTGAACTGCAGTTTCTAACTAACCATGGTGTGTGTGTGTGTGTGTGTGTGTGTGTGTGTGTGTGTGTGTGTGTGTGTGTGTGTATAAAATACTTTAACTCTGTTTTTGGGGCATCTCAACTTTTCTCAGAGTGTATTCAGTCTCAACTTCTGGGAAATCAAAGACAGGCTAAGTCAAGAGCTGTGTTTAGAACCGTCCTGGTGTCCTAGCAAAGGATTCTTAGGGACGCATGATAAGCAAGGCGCAGGAACAGAACCATCTCTTCTTAGTACCTTGGCCGTGCTGGGAATTCTCACAGCTGTTATGCAGAGTCGGGGGGGGGGGGGGGGCGGCGCAGATTTATTGGGAAATAATAGATTTTCGTTCATCCAGCAGCTCACGGAGTCACGAGGGTTCAGATGCTTTTTCCAAGGGAGAGATGGCCACAGGAGAAGTGAGAAGAAGATGCTAAAAGTGAGGGAAGGAACCGCAGAAGTGAAAGGACATTCGTGTGGAGGGGGATTCAGGCTGGGAGGAGGGAAAGTCCCCAGAAAGAACCCCTTCTCTTTTTCTCAAAGCCGCTCCGGCTCCCCCTGGTGCGCAGCCTTTCATAATTGAGGTTTGGATTGAGGGCTTCCCCAGGCTGCTGGCTGTCATCACACTTAATTTCAAGTAGCAAAGTCCATCTCGAGCCGTATGTTCACACTGACAGGATGAATGTGAAGAACAGCCACGCTGAGGCTGGTTCTGAAGCAGCTTGCCCGGCTGACACGGATGTTATTTTCAAGTGGCAAACGTGATTAATGGTTCAGAAACCGCTCTTTTGCTGACCATCAAGTCACCCCCTGAGTTTTGTCAAGAGCTTCTCTTGGAGAAAGGACTATTATTTCCAGTTGTTGTCTCCTGGGTCCAACTCTTTGTGTCTCTGCTAGGATAGTTCTCTGCGGCCTGTGGTAAGCCCTGTCCAACTCCCTGGCATCCTTTGGTTGGCCAACACCTTGGTTAAGAGCCTAACTTGATTTTCTTCATCTTCCTAGTTTCTGACCGAGCCTTCTCGAGAGTTCCTTGGTTTTGCTTCAGATTTCTAAATCGGAGCGACTAATCTAAATCAGATTTCCAAATGCTTGGCCTGTTTGTATCCCAGCACACATTTGAAGGCTAACTGCAGAGCCCAGAGAAGTTCCAGAATACATGTCAAGAGAAGGAGCAACTTCCTGGAGAAAATGCCCCCCCCCCACCTCTTATTCAGTCTCTTTAGGAGTATCCCAGCTGACTCTCCAAATCTTGTTGCTGAGAGTTATGTCCCGTGCACGTTACTATTGGAGATGTGTTGTGGGAATCACTGTGTAAAGACGTGTTACATTTGTTTATGCTGTATTTGCTTAATTATGTAAAGATGTGTTGCATTTGTTTTACCTTGCCTGCCTAAGGCACCTGATTGGTCTAATAAAGATCTGAACAGCCAATAGCTAGGCAGAGAAAGGATAGGCAGGGCTGGCAGGCAGAGAGAATGAATAGGAGGAGAAATCTAGGCTTAAAAGAAGAAGAATGGGAGAGGAGAAGAGAAGAGAGGAGAGGATGAGGGAGACATCTGGGGCCTGGAGTCAGGCAGCCACCGGCCAGCTAGACACAAGAAGCAGTGAAAGTAAGATAGACAGAAAGAAAAAGTAAAAAGCCCTTTAGCAAAAGGTAGATAAAGAGAAACAGATTAAGTTAAAAGAGATAGCCAGAAATGTGCCTAAGCTAGGCCGAGCATTCAAAACCAACAATAAGTCTCTGTGATGTGATTTGGGAACTGGTTGGTGGCCTCCCCGTCCCCCCATAAAAAAGCCTGGTACAGAGATGGGAATGATCACTGTTGGCTTAGACCAATCGGGATCTGTCCTCTGGCTTTGGGAAGAATGTGCTAAAGCTGTACCGAATGAGTGTTTAGTTAGGAAGGTGAAGGTAGGGGATAGATGTTGGAAATCAACAAGGTCTGTTGATACTGCCTGTCTGGAGTTTAATCTCCTCCATGCCTTTGAACTCCAAATCACTGTGCTTGGTTGAGACCCCTCCTGATCTCTAGCCACGCTCACTTTCAGTGGTATTAGCTTTGTCTTATGTATATGACTGTGACTCGATCTTTTCTTGACATTCATTTCCCTCACACCATACCTTTTTCTGGTTTTCTTATTTCTCTTCATGGGTAGCACCCCTCTCTGCCATTTACGGGATTCTTCATAGTCTCTGTGTTCCTCAGTCTGTTCCAAATCGGTCACTAAGTGCTGTCGATTCTTCTTGCAGGAATTTCTCTCAACCCTCTTTCCTGCCTTCCTTCAGTTAATAGTCTGACCTTATGTGTGTCTCTTCCTTCAGCCTCTCGGCTTTAATCCACGTGATAAACAGACACCACGTTGGGCTTCCACAACCCTCATGCTACTGTTTTCCTCAAAATCTTCATTCCCATTATCTCAAGATTTAGTGCAAACAACAGTCATGTTTAGAGTGGACTTTCTCCATCAGATTCAAGCTTCTCCCAGTGCTTTCTTCCACTCCTATTATGTATTATACAAGCACTTTGCCCCACCATGACATTTCATTTGTAACCTCTTCAAACCAATTTCAAAAGAGATGATATCCGCTTGATTCTGGTTTGCTACCTGCTAGCTGCGAGCCTTCAGGCATGCTGCTTGCTCTTTGGAGCCTCAGTTTTGTAGTGTATGAAAAATGTTCCTTTGCTGGGCGTGGTAGTGCACACCTTTAATCCCAGCACTAAGGGGTCAGAGGCAGGTGGATCTCCATGAATACAAAGCCAGTCTGGCCTACCTAGTGAGTTCCAGGACCTCCAGGGCTACCTGGAAAGACCTTGTGTCAAACAACAACAAAATGTTACCGACATTCATCACAAACTAGACCCTGTGTGTGACATAGAAGGTTCTCAGTGCAAGTTCATTATTGAAAAATGAGTGACAGGTCTACAGGTGAAGTTCTACAGGGCCATTTTGAAGCTATGTATTTGGAAGTCTTGGCCTTTTTCTTTCCTCACGCTGCTCCCCATGGATCATACAGACAAGAGTCCCACTGCCTGGCCATTGCCAGCTCTGCCAAATATCCATGCTTTCACACCCACTCTTGCTTGCAATAAGGGTCTTCTTTTGTTCCTGTCTAGAGAGTGACTCTCATCCTCTGGTATGCAGATGAAGTCTTTTCTTCTCTAGCCTTCCATGACTCATGGCTCCTGGCTCCCATAAAGGAGGAGTTAGTTCTGCGCCTCTGTTCATTTTCACTCTTGGCCTATGTTCTGTGCCCATTCGATACCGAGGTATCTTTCCCACCATTTTCCACACACACAGCTTAGGAGATGGTTAATACATCCTAAATAAGGTCTCTAAAGATCTACTGGGTTTGGTTTTTTAGCTCCATCTTGCAGATCTTCGTCTTATTCACTATGCTGTAGAACACATCTGTCACCTTTCAATTTCCCAAGCAATCTAATCCATTTGTGTCCCAGGTCCTTTTTATAGACTTCCCCCTAAAATGACTCTGTCCTTAGCTCTTCCTATTTCTTGCTTTTAATGGATCAAGGCCAGTTTCTTATCCAGGTCACTCCTGGTCAATCTATCCAGAAATATGTGCCAGCATTCTAGTTATTCTTTTATATATTCCCAATTTACTGCTCTCAAGACTCCATCTGTAATCCCCATACTATCTCCTCTCCACGTTAGTGCTCATCACTTGAATGTCAGTTGCCTTGGAATGAAATGGAAACATCTTGTCTTGCTTTAACAAGAGCCGCATCACCAACTGCACCTAAGATCATGCCTCCTTTTGACTCCCTCACAGTAGTGATGTTTTGTTCCCATTTTCCCAACACAAAGGCTTCATTCCCAACTCTTACTATGTCCTTTTCTTGAGATCTCTGTCGTTGGATATTTTCACGGGTGTCCTGTAGCTGGAGGCTTTTCTGTGTCCCACCTGGTCCTGCAGCCACTTATAAAATAATCGTTCAGAGGCTTAATATTACTTATAAATGCTTGGTCTATGGTTCGGGCTTATTACTAACTAGCTCTTACAACTTAAATTAACCCATTTCTATTCATCTATATTTTGCCACATGGCCGGGGCGTTACCGGTCTGCTGGCATCTTGCTCCCTGGGCAGCTGGGTGGCATCTTTCTCGACTCTGCCCTTCTTTCTCCCTCTTCAGTTTGGCTTTCCTGCCTAGCTATATTCTGCCCTGCCATAGGCCAAAGCAACTTTATTCATCAACCAATAAAAGCAACACATATTCACAGCGTACAGAAGGACGCTCCACATCAGTGTCCCTTCCTTCTCTCTGTGACCACCCAAAAGAGGAGCCCAGTTTTCTGTCATATGATTATTCTTATTTTCCCTATAGGATTTCTTCTTACAACAAACTTCTTTTTTTCACAACTAATTTGTATCACTTACCTTGGTATTTCCAAAGTCTAGAACAACACAGATAAATGTCTGAAAATACTGGTTGAATGGCTAGAACAGATAAATGAACATTTTATGCTGTTTATTCCTTAGGTATAGTCAATAGAAATGTTCATCTTGGCCCATATAAAGCGCATTGGCCAATGCTTTACTTACCTATTTCTGAATAACAAATCACCCATTAAATCTGAGGCTAAAATTAAAGTTTTCTCACTCTTTCTACATATCAAGAAACTGCACGTGACTTAATTGGTCATTTTAGCCCAAAGTCTTTTATCAAGTTGGGAGCTGGGAATAAGATCTCATCCAAAGGATCAGCTGGGGTGATAGATCCATTTTAAGATTACCTATATGTTATTGACATATCTGGGTCCAGTACCATATTAGCCACTCTACAAAGCTAACTTGTATCAAAGCAATGACTTACTCCAGAATGAATGAGCCAATAGAGAGCATGAGAGCTGGACTCACAGTGGGAGCCATGATGCTTTTGTAATTCAGTTTCAGAGATATAGATTCACTTCTGCAAGAGTATATGAGAATACATCAGTAATTTCAGCACACAATCAAGGGGAGGAAAGGGATATCAAAGGCACGCAGGCTAGTTGGCAGAAGTCACTGAATCACACAACCAAGGGCTCTTGGTCCACATGAATCTAACTCACATTATTTTAAGAAAACAGAAATTTACTGGTAGAACACTGAAGCACCTCAGAATTGAAAGCTGCAGTGTAGAACCGAAGGACCTGAAGCATTGCATAGAACACACTGGTTTCTCTTCTCTGGGACTTCTATTTACGCTGTTTCCAGACTATCGATGCTCTCCCTTCATTCCTCCTCTATCCACACAGATATTTCTTCTGGGCTCCTTTGCTGGTTTCTTTTCTTGTTCCTAGTTTTTAATATCAGAACGCACCAGGAATCAGTCTTTAAGACACTTCTGTTTCCCTCTAACCCCAGCTCTTAAAGGATCGCTTATCACATCCCACTCTCAGTGGATTTGCATGCTAAACAATTGCTTTGTTAGTTAAGATGATCCTGGCTATTGTACTAAATCAGAGTTTAAAATATTTAATGACTACGTGTGTTCAACAGATGTTTGTTTTTAGCTGATGTGAAGTGCAAGATGAGTATTCTGGATCAGTTGACAGTTCCCTTGAAATGAAAATGTAGGTTTCCTCCTCCTCCTCCTTCTCCTCCTCCTTCTTGCTCTTCCTCTTCCTTCTCCTCCTCCTCCTCCTTCTCTTCTTTGTTTTTTTGTTTTGCTTTGCTATCTTCAATTCATAGTTTTAAACATTCTCATGTGAGCTGTTAGCAAGCTAAGAGAAGATAAAAGCATATGGAAGCTCAGATACAAAGGGCTTTTAGTGGGTTAGGCCAGAGATGGCACTCAGCAGTTTTACTCATATGACTCAGACCGGGATTCTCTTGTAGGCTCAGATTACATTATTGGGGTGGCTGGACACTTTAGTCTAGATGTGAATCCAGCGAATAGAGAGAGGGATTTGTTTGTAATCACACTCATCATTTTTCACTACCTTTACTCTTCCTCAATTCTTTTCTTTCCTTTCAATTCCTGATTTGAGTACCCATTTGCCTAGTTGGTATCTGACTCTGTAACACTCAAATAAAGCACAAGAAAAGTGAGATAGCATCGCCTGGAATCCCAGTTTAAACATCCCAGAGGAGATCTAGTGGCTCTGCCCGGGTCACCTGACCACCTCTTGGCACCACCACTGTCTAAGGAAATGTGACATTCCGATGGATCCCAGTCTGTTACCAAGGGCGCTGAAGTTCGCTATATGCACTGGGTGCAGCCACTGGAAGTATTTCTGTGGCCTGAGCCATTGCCACAGCTGGTACTTCCCACAGAAAGTGCTGACGACTGGGTGAAGCACACAAGTTGAGAGTTGGATACTGATGGTATAGACCTTAACTCAGCAAGTTTATTGGGCTTGTGTGACAGCTCATAACAGGTACTGAAGTGCTAGTATTTTTCATCCATTCATTTATGTATACTAAAGAACGGTCTGTGCAGGGCCCTAGGTGAGATGAATCCTTGTATTACCATATGTTAGAGACAGAAGGCATTTAGGAAGTACAGCTCATATTCTTGTTACACACAAACCATCCAGTTTGGCTTCCCCTCAGCCTTCTGACAAGCTAATTAGCACTACTACCTGAATCCTTGTGGAGTTTCGGGGGTTCAATTCTTGGATATCACCATTGGCTGCGAATCAAAGCTAAGATTTCCATCAGCACACCACCTAGAGAAAACATCGCATAAAAGTTCTCTGCTCTTTTTAATCAAGTTTGCCGAGGAGAGTCTAATTTCAAGCCCATTGCCTCCAAGACAGCCAGGAATAAGTTGCACTTAGGTAAAATTGATTGAAACAGTATCTCCCAGAGTAGCTTCCCAAGAGCAGGCAAGCTAGATGAATAAATAGGTCAGAGGTCTGATCCAAACTTTGATTGCGAATTGGGCATTTCTCCCTTAAAAGCATTTTAGCTGCTGACATTGAACTGATCGAGAAAAGCCCTCACGGTCTTTCCCCAGCAATATCCAAAGGGTGAAGTTCTCAAAATGAGGTTTCTCAGACCCGTGGTATCCATGTCACCTGTACATTTGCTAGAGATGTGAATTCTTGAGCCCCACCCCAGTCTTGCTGAATCAGACTCTGAGGTTCAGGCCAAGGCCACTCTTTAACAAATGCTGTCGGAAATTGTGGTGTCAGCTAAAATTTAAGAAGAACTCACTGCGTCTTTTGACAATTAACAGTGATTTTTTTCAAACAATGACTCAGACAAAACTTAACCTTCTCTTGGCTCTACATTTCTGTTGGTATTTTATCTGAAAGTGAAGGTAACGATTTTAGTCTGGCTAATATTTCACTTCTAATGATTTCAGCTGTAAGGAATAAAGAAAAATGTGAGCATTGGATGTAGCTGGAGTTTCATCTCAAGCCTGATTAAAAAAAATATAAGGTTTGATATTTGAGCAAACCTACTCCTGACCAGTTGTTTGAGGAGGAGGAAATAGTTCTTGGTTTCCTCCCCATCCTTTCCCCCACTCACCAAAGCACAGCTATGGCTCCAGGAAACAGAAACCCGAAGTGATTTGGTAACTTTTCAAGACCAAAGATTCAATTAGGTTAAGATGTAGACGGACTGTATCTAATATTGGAACTCTCATTCCTTGTATTCATTAGAAACAGAAACGGCCACCTCTGTTTTCTTGAGTAAAGAATATGAGACCATTATAATCTCAGGCCCTCGGGAGATGTTTTAAAATTACAAAATGACGTTTGGGTATTCAGAGATGATCACGCAGGGGAAATGGAAGCAAGACAGCAAAGACAACGGGCGCCATTAACGTCACGGAGGGCAATGAGCATGCGTGCTTCTCGGCAGGCTCACTCTAGAACTCATCCCAAATCATCTGAAGGAAGAATTTCATGTTTTAGCAGTTCTCTGTTTCCAGAAAGCTGAACACCAGAGCGGTTCCACTCTGGCCGTTGTGTTGATATCTGAGAACCACGAATGAAAAGCGATGCTTTTCTGGTGGACAGTAAGATTTCAAAGATGGGAACCAAGTGTGAGCGCTTCCTCCAGACTTCCTTCCCATGCAGGAGATTTGCCGTGTGAGGTCTTCAGCTTTAATAGAATTCAGGGAACCTTGTTGTTTGCGCATTTCTCTTCTCAGTTTTACAGGAACTAAGCTAAGAGCTTGACCAACTTACGCAGAGTGGGTCAGACTTCCCGAAGCCCCAAAACATTACACATCTCCGACTGAATGACAGTTTCTTGGAACTTTTCATCTAAAAATAAACATTTCCCAACCAAGTCACTTCTTTTTAATCCTTACTTCCCTTTGATACATTATTGATGTCCCTTTCCAAAGCGTTTATTATCTACCAAGACATGTTCACCAAGGGGTATTTCTGCCAAGCAGAGGAGTTTGGAGGAAGGGTCAGCCCGACTGGATCGAGCGATGCTTGTAAGACCTTTAACAAAAACATAAAGCTGGGACAGTCCTAAGACAGTGAGAAAAAAAATGTCAGTTATTTTAATTTTACTAAAGAATGTTTTTAAAAGCCGGGCATGAGGATCTGCTTTTTCTTCCTACATCCTGGATAATAAACCATAGTGTTCCATTGAGTGGCCTCAAAAACTCTAGAAGGCAAAATGTCAATGGTAAAATCAGATCCTATATATGTGTGAATTACGGTGTAAGTTGAAAAGTTATTTTACATTTTTGTCATAAGTCTTTAAGGTGTAATGAATATACACATCACACCTCCCTCACATTTCAATTCAGATAAGTCGGGTTCAAGTACTCAGTAGTCACAGGTAGCTCCAAGCAGACACAGGGGAGAGCAGAAATTTGGGCTACTGAGGCAGACTGGCCTTTGGACAACTAATCATCACATTAACATAACAATGAACTTGTGGAGATCTTGGGTGGGCATGGCCTCCTTGTACAGGTGAGTAAGCAGATCGCTCACCGTCTAATTCCTCCTTTCTTACTGCCTCTACCTCAGTCACATGCACACAGGTTCATTGGGTACTCTCTATGAGAATCTGAGTGATAAAGCAGAAAATTCAGCATTCCCCCACTTTTTTTTGATGACTGAACACACTATGGGTTGGGGGCAGTTGTAACAAATGATGGAGGAACAGATGGGGTGTACACCTTCAGAAAAATTGAATCATGAAGCTCCTTAGATAGAATTGCAAGTAGGGCATCTCATTTCCCACTGCTGTTGAAAGCAGACATCTTGTTACAGGACTGAAAACTGACAAAATTCAAGCTACTAGGGTGTGTTGCCTGCCTGCTAGGCAAAAGATGACTTGAGGTTAGAACTGGCTGATCCGAGAGAGAAAAAAAGAAAATGGCCCTACTCATTTGGCTGCCTTCTACCTAAAGTGTGCAATGTATGTTTTTGAAGTTTTATTGGCTTTTATTATTATTATTCTATAAGAATTTCATACCATATATTTTAAAATATTCTTTCCCGTTCTCCAATTCTTCCCCAGATTCTCTCCTATCCCTACTCATGTAATTTCATGGTCTTTCTCTCTCTTTAAAAAGAGAGAGAGAGAAAAGCCACTGAAAACCATGGAATCTGATGTGTGTTGGCTGTCTACTCCTGAGTTACCAGGCTTGCCTTGGGGCGTGGTTGGTACACCATTTGGCTGTGGTCAAGTGAGATAAACTTCCATATTATTACATTTGGTTGGGTTAAACCCAAGTGTGCCTATACTCTAGTCTAGAGCAGCTTAGACTGTATTATCCCAAGGAGAAGATGACCGCACCAAGTGGAGGATGAGATGTAGTCCCCAATGATATGCCCTAAACCTATTGGATGTTGTTACCCACCTTCAATTAGCTATCTTTGCAAATGCCTTCAGAGTCAAGCCCAGACGCATGCTTTATTAAGACACACACAGGTCAATTTAACAATCATGACTAACTATCACAGATGCAGTCAGCTACATGCCATATTCCAGGGACCATTTTTCCTGTCCTCCTTGGTAACAGAACATTGAGCAATGGCAGAGCTGGAAGGTGCATGTCCAAGACTCCGCAGGTTGGTGGAGCTGTGTGTGCATGCCCAGCTATGGAGAGGTAAGCAGAGATAATCTAAGTAGAAAACAAGAGGTGGGAGCTTCTTGGTGCTCTTCCCGGATGCTTGAAGTATGTGTGTGCAAAGAATTGCCTGGACAGGAAGATAGATGGCTTTGCAGATAGAGGTCACACAGGATCTAAGAGATGCCATCCTGGGTGACTCTGAATATGTGACTCACACCCTGGACTGCTACTTTTGCAACTCTTTAATCCAAGAGAATAAAACCTTGTATGCCTCATCCTCAGATCTGTTTCCACCCTAACTCAGTTAATCACATTGACAGACATGGGGTGCTTTTATTGATTCTCATTGGTTGTGAATAAGGGAAGCCAATGTCAACATGCTTAACTTAAAAAAAAACAACTTTATTTGTTCAATAGTCAGGCTACAGTGTGATGAAATACATCTAACACAACAGGAACAGCCCGAGGAAGGAATTGGAACCTACTCAAAACTTATCTTTGTCAAATTATGCCTGCTCTGATTTATGCTTGCCTCCTTGTTCATATTCCTGTGTTTATGTTTATCTTCTTCCTCCTCTTCCTCCTCCCCTGTACTTTTCTTTCACCTTTCCTGTTCCCCTGGTTTGTTCTCTGATGGATGATGTCATTGTGTATGCTGTGAATATGTGTTGCTCTGATTGGTTGATAAATAAAGCTGTTTGGCCAATGGTGGGGCAGAATAAGGTTAGACAGGACATTCTAAAGAGAGAGAGAGGAAGAATGAAAAAGAGAACAGAGGAAACACTGCTAGCCACCGCCAGGAGAAGCAAGATGTAAAGTACCTGTAAGCCACAAGTCATGTGGCAAAGTATAGATTTATAGAAATGGGTTAATTTAAGATGTAAGAGCTAGCTAGCAAGAAATCAGTCATGGCCATAGTTTAAAAATAATACAAGCCTGTGTGTGTTTATTTGGGTCTGAGCAGCTGCGGACCGGGCAGGACACAGGGAAACTTCCAGCTACAGTTCTCAGTCTTCACTCAGCGTTAGGAACGCTGCCACCAGAACTCTAGAGCAGGGAGTCACTTTGGTTCAATTCCTTACAATCCCACCGTCTTGGTTTACTATTCCAAATGAACTAAAAAGGAGTTGGCTGTCTACTCCTGATCCAGTCAATTAGGGTGAGGGGTGGAGTGTACAGGAATTGTGCAGATAATCATAGCTGCTAGAAATTCATGAGTACAATGGCTGTGTCATATCCAGAGCACCACATTTCACACCATTTCCACTCCTCCCTCAGCTCTTAGACTCTTCTATCCTTAACTCATCCCCAGTGTCCCCTGAGCCTTGGGAGGTGGGTCATCCAACGGTCCCATTCAAGGCTAAGAATTCCACAGTTATTTATTCTCATCATTTTGACCAGTTATAAATCCGCGTCAATGGCTGCCCACCTCTCAGAGAAGTTTCTCTGACCAAGGCTGAGAGAAGCACAGATTTGTTACTATGAGCATAAACATCTGGGAGATGGTTTGACATGTCTATTTAGCGACAGTGGTAGATTCCTCTAAGGATTACCAGCGTCCTCCAAGCTCTGGGCTTTGGCCAAGTTTACAGTATTAGACACGTCTTTCTTCCTGTGGAGCAAATCCAATCAGAAAGTGGCTGGTGGTCCCATAATGGTCAACCCACTACTGCGCCAGGAGACAACCTGGCAGGTTGGTCATGGGCACACAGGGGCCGCCACTAAGTCCACTGGTGACTTTTCTCTCCCAGTGGCCTGCACTCACTTGTTTTATTGCTCCAAATTATGGTAAAACCTAGAACTCGATAGAACAGGATAGTACTAAGCCCTGTGGAAAGTAATATGCTTGTAAATTATTTGCGTACTATTGAGATTATGTCTAGTCACTCATTTTCTTCAGGGGATCTATGACTATAAAACTTTCCAGTGGGAGTTTAGTGGCTGTAGGAAAATGGATATTCATTTTTAGTTTCATTTTTAGTTTCATATTTTGGGCTTTAATTCATAATAATAGAAAATTGTGTGGATATTCATCTCCTCACTATGTTTATAGAATACAGAAATAATTTAGTAGAAATAGAATTCTTTGTCATCCTTTAACTTAAAAAAGCAAAGAGATGTCTGAGGTCCACTGTCTTAAAGATGTACCTTTCTTTTTCATTAAATCCACTAATAATCTCAGTAAAGCCAGTTTGTTGTTAGTGGAACAGAATGTGAGGATTCCATAGTAATGGTCTGATTTAAAATTCTTAGCTTTGAAACATACTTGATCAAAAAAGCCCCATCCTCATTAACTAATAGATTTGCCTTTTGTTTTCTAGGTTCAATTAAAATGAATATTTTTTCACGACATTGTTGCATTGAGGATAAGGTTCAAAACACACACACACACACACACACACACACACACACACACACACACACACACACTTTTCTTCCATATAACTTTAGTAAGTAATAGAATGGTTAGGTGATAAGCTGGCCAGAGCAAAAAAGTACCCAGTAGGTTACTTTTCTTTCTTTCTTTCTTTCTTTTCTTTTCTTTTTTTTTTTTTTGGAAAGAACAATGGGTTTATTGTACAGCCCCTCCAAATGACAAAATTGCTTTTTGAGAATGTAGGTTTAAAGAGAGTTGATATTCAGTGTATTTTAGAAGCCCCTTCCCAAGTTTAGATTAATGTGTTGATAATTGAAAATTATCTGGACACGTTATATGTTCAAGATATTAATCTAAGACTTTCATGAGCACCTACACCTTCAGGTCTTTAAGATAGCTAAATTCTTAAATCCTTTCTGAAAGAGGTCAGGGTATAAATAACACCATTGGCTAAATGAATACAGTTGCTCCACATTTGTTGAGACGCCTTTGGATGTTGAAGATATCCTGTCCTTTTTCAGTCAACCCCATTAAAGATGCAACCGCCCCAAGCAGCTTTATGAGAGATGTAGGCATCACATAATATAAATTAAAGTTCTCAGGCCAATATTAAAGAGCTTCTAGATAATTCCGTAACACAATGAGGAAAAGGCATTGCTATCATTTTACAACTGCTGTTTTCTACTTAAATAATGGACTTTGCTGGTTTGGGGGGGGGGAGGTGAGATAGTTACCATAGGATGGATTGTTTACACATTTTCATAGGACCATAATCACCAGCCCCCCCCCAACATCATCCCACTCACAAAATTTTGTATGGGTTTCCAACAAAAAGAAGGCTTTGTTGTAAAAGCTGACATTCATCATCCCCTAAAACACCCAGAGCCACTGGTCAACTTCAATGTCAGTGGTTTCTGCAACTTAGGCCATTCTCTGACCATTGAAGGTTCTAGAGCTTTGCACATGCCTCATGCATGGTAACCCGGAGCAGTGAATTTCTCTGAACGCTTAACAGAGTGTGGTGTTTTCCTGTGTAGTTTGTTTACAGTAAATCTCCACGTTTCAGAAATCACTGGGCCCAGGTCATGCATGCCTACAAGACCTGGTGGATTTTTGAGAATACACAACCGAACTCTGGCTTGTCTTTTCTCCTTCTGACAATCTAAATAACAAAGAGACAGACATTAAACCATCATGGTATCTATTTGGGAATAAGCATGGATCATGGCAGTGAGCCCTGTGTGGGCCGTGGAAACCATACTTGTATGCAAAGGCATTGAGGCAGGAGGGAATGTCAGAGGCAAAATGAAGTCTATATGAGATATCTGGTAGCAGCAATTCAGACTATAATTACCAATAATAAGGTTGTCATATGTTCAAGGACAGACAGGCAGTGGATGGACAGGGGTCACTGAGGTATTTTGTGTGTAATTTTGTAGTGACCTTATGCAAGGCTGTGTTTCTGTCAGAAGCTTTTGTGACAACTTTAATTACCAAACAAATACGCTGAGAGTTCCTTCTTTAAAATCTCCTTATTATTATTCATTGGCATTGTCTGTGTTTTTGGCACAAGCAAGCATAAGGAATAGCTTAGTCATCTGGGACTCCACTTGACTTGCCCTCTAGACACACCCTCTCCACATGACACACCTAGTAACCCAAGATCCTACCTGTATGGAGCTGCATACACATTCCTCTGTGAATAATGAAATAGGTTTCTTCTCTGTAGACAAAATTCTAAACAGTCTTAGTAAATAAGAAACACAGAGCCAAATAGAGTTAAAGCCAAAGAGATCAGAGCAAGAACCACGACTAGCTTTAGCTTACCGCCAGCAATAGCTTCCCCTAAGAGAGAGCTTCTTCCTGTCTGACTTGTCTTTTTATTGCCTTCCTGTTCTGCCTTCTCATTGGCTCTAAGTCCAGCCACATGACTTCCTTGTCACTGCCTGTCTATACAGACCTCCAGATCTCTATGGTTGGTACTTGGATTAAAGGTTCTGGTCACCATGCTTGGCTGTGTCCTTGAACACACAGAGACTCTGACTGCCATGTGATCGGATTAAGGGCGTGTGCTACCACTGCCTGACTTCTGCTTAACGGCTATGACCTCTGATCTCCAATCAACTTTATTAACATACAAATAATATATATATATATATATATATATATATATATATATATATATATATATATATATATAGAGAGAGAGAGAGAGAGAGAGAGAGAGAGAGTGTAAGAGGGCTAATCTGGCCTACTTTGGTTTCAGGTGCACGTGGATTGAAGCACACTGTGTCCTCTGAGTGAACTTTTAAGGATAATTCCCTATTTTGCCATCTCATTCCCATGAATAATTAGATGTGCATATGATTAAAATCAGTTGCATCACAATAAGGGACATGAACAGGGAGCAAAGGCTTATATGACCCAAGCCTGTCAATCAACCTAAGAAGCATGGGATGTCCCTTAGCATCCAAACTCCTCCTTCCCTTAAATTCCATGAAAGCGAGCTCCAGAGACTAGCTGGGGCTCTTGAGTGCCCTCGTTCACATGGCTCACTAGTACTCCTGACCAGGTATCTCTTTCTCATCTGTATCACCACTTTACTTGGAATAAAGTATTCTTGTTAGGTAGCAAGCGGTCTGTGTGCACTTGTCTCCCTCTTGAATAAGACACTGAGAAACTGAGACATCCAGCCCAGACCCTGAACACCAGTAACAGCCTGACAAAGGTAATAACATTTGGGTTCTGACGACCTTCAGGCCACGCTCCCCACTTCTTTTTAAATTTCCTCGCTCTCTGCTTTTAGTTCGTTCCCTTACTTTAAGATGTACACAAACCTTTGCCGTGGCATATAATTTCGCATTTCAGAGAACGGCTTGGATTTGGAACCCCTGTTGTGGTTTGCCCGGCATTCTTTGGTCTGGGCGGGGATTGCCTTCAGTCCGGCTTTTATGGAAACACTATCATTAAAATCCTCATGGTCTGTGGGGACGGGAGCTGGAAACACAGCTTGGGTCTTTCTGATTACGGTATGAGAACTCCCACTCCTTAGCAATTGTTTTTGTTTTTATTTTATAATAACTCCCAGTTAATGATCCTGTCTTGGAGCTATTTAAAGACATTCTAAATTAAAATTGTAAATGAGCTCTTGCAAGAGTCTCAGAAAACATCCACACAGCAAATAGAGCTGTGTGCCCACCCTTGGCAATGCACAACCCTCAGACGATTCTACAGTTTCCCATCAGTTTCTCTCTCTCCCTGTTACTCCCACCCACCCTCCTTGCGGGACTAACCATTTAGTTGGGCGTTGCAAACTGGCATCTCCACCCTTTCATTTTCCCGTGATCCTTCAGTCCCTGATGCTATTATCCTGCCTTATAAATAATTTCTCTGGCTCTTCTGTTCCCTGGCCCTCTCTGGACTGCTCCTCTAGTCCTCATTTCGTTTGTGCGGAATCTCTAGTCTGTTTTCCCTACCTGCATCTTAATTCGGCTATTTGTCAAAAGTCACATTTGTGTGTGTGTGTGTGTGTGTGTGTGTGTGTGTGTGTGTGTGTGTGTGTGTTATAACCCTAGTGTTGTTGTTTTTTGTTTGTTTCCCTAAAATCAGCCCAAATTGGGACAAATATTTATCTACAACTCTTAAAGCAAGAATATTTTAGCCTAGTTGCAAACATCTGAGCCCAGGATCTTATTTTCCCAAGAACAAATCATTTGGTTTAAGGGTGCTGAGTAAATACGCCCTTCTCCCTTGAAAGCTGTGAAAAGCGGGCAGATGGGAGATCCAAATATTAGCTGCTGCCAAATATCGATATTAAAGCTACAACTAGACTAGGAATCTTGGTGTGTCCTGGGGTCAGAATCAAGCTTCCACTTGAGATTTTGTGTTCTAGTCCTTGACAAAGCAGCTGGATGACCACAGGGGAGGCTCTTTTCCGAGTCTTAGAGCTTGGAAGAGTGGCGGGCTGGGAACTCTTCTTCAGCTTGGAGTGTACCACCCAAATCCTATTCCCTCTGGGAAACACTGCCCCTAATTTGAGGGCACAGCCAATATTAATGCTGAGTCCCTTCTTTTATCCACTGGATTCAATCATGTGTGGGGATTAAATTAGTATTCCATGAGTCTAACTCATCAATATACTTTTGTTCAATTCTGACTGAGCACCTGGCATGTTGATGAGCACTCAGGCACAAAGATGGGTTGGACATGAACCTCAACTCTGACCAATTTGATACAGGTGGAGAAAAGTAATTATATAGAATTAACTTTAAAAAAAATACTGTTTCCCCAGAGACTGGTCTGAAAATCCCTCACAGGTTAGTGCTGTATTTGTCTGGTAAGTACTTGATAAGCCCAGTTAGGCAGAATAAATGCTTTCTATTTAAGCTTGCAAATTTGGAGGGCCCTTTTTGAATAAAAATTTATAAAACCAAATTTTAACTCATACATATAGGACAATATTAGTGTGAGAAACCTGTGAGTACCTTTTTTTTTTTTTTTTATCTCTCAGATCATTTGAAGTATCTTCTCATCAATGCCTTGTACCCGGCCTAGAATATTCTACAGCTCCCAATGGAGTGTAGAACTCACAATGAGAGCATGCATTGTATTTCAGTGCCTTCAGGGGAAACCTGCTGGATGGAGACTTCCCAGAGCTTGAAGGTCACCAGGATTATAACTTCACACAGTAGATCTGACTTTTCAAAAAGGGGAAAGGCTACAGAAAAGCTTTATCAAGTATTCTGTGACTGCTTCCTACACCTTCACAAATCTTCAGGGAAAGCTACACATGACACAAGCCCATTGAGACTTCATTGTTCCTGAAAGTGAGTAAAACAAAACAAAACCAACCAACCAACCAACACCACACTTAGTCACTGTTCTGAGATACCATGACCAAGGAACTTTCAGAGGAAAGAGTTTATTTGGAGCTCACAGCTCCTGAGAGTTAGAGTCCATGAGCGTCATGGCAGGGAGCATGGCGGCAGGCAGGCAGGCGTGGAGCAGTAGTCGAGAGCTCACATCCTCATCCACGAATATGACACAGAGAGGGGGAACTGGGAGTGGTGTGGGCTCTAAACCTCAAAGCCAGCCCCCAGTGACACACCTCCTCCACTAAGGCCACACCTCCTAATCCTTCCCAAATAGTACCACCAAGTGGGAATGAAGTAGTCACATATATGAGCCTATGGGAGCCTTTCTCATTCAAGCCACTACAGTGGGTATTGGATTAAAAGAGAGTTGTACTAACATCTAAGTTTATTTACACAGCAGCATCTTTTAAGAATAGATTTTTTTATTTTTATTATTATTATTATTATTATTATTGTTGTTATTATTATTAGTGTGTGTGTGTGTGTATGTGTGTGTACATGCACTCATGTTGGCCAGAAGAGGGCATCACATCCTTTGAAGCAGGATTCATAGGTAGCTGTGAGCTAACTGATGTGGGTGCTGGGAATTAAAATCAGATCCTCTGAAAGAGCAGAGGGTTCTTAACCACCAAGCCCTTTCTCCAGAACCCCATGGTGGTATCTTAAACATAGTGAGCTACATGTGCACAGAAAGATGCATGAGTTAGCTATGGCTGTATAATGTATTATCCCAATTCTCAGTCATCCAAACACTTCTTATCTTCCAGTTTCTGTGGGTCAGGAATCTAAGCAGAGCTTGTCTTCTAGCTCAGTGCTGAAGTTAAAATCAAGGTATTACCTACTCTTCTAGTTTGCCATGAACAAAATTCTACAGCCCAGAGACCAAAATAACAAATTGTTTGGTTGTTTCCACCAAACTCTCTGTACACACCTGTTTCTATGTTTCCTTTTCATGGAAGGACACCAGACTTACTGAAATAGTGTCCACCCTAATGATTTCATCTAAACTTAGTTGCCACTTTAACAACTCATCTCCAGCACAGTCACATTCTGAGGTACTGGGAACCTAAAATCTTGGACACTGGGGACATGATTCAGCCCATACAGTAGCCACAGCTACAGACATCTGAGGTTCTGAGTAAACAGGAAAACATCACCATCCATGTTCACTCATAGAGCTGTTGACAGGATTTGGCTCTTAATGAGCTGCTGGGCTTGAGAGCCAAGCTTCCTCACTAGCTGTTGCCTGAAGCTCCCCTTAGCTCTTTGCCACACGAACCTCTTCACTGGATGGCTCAGAACAGGGCAGCCATCTTCCCTTAGAATGAGCAGCAGCAGAAGAATGGGAAAACAAGATGGACCTCACAGACATAGTGGACTTTTATGGATGTGATGTATTATCATATTTTATTCTCAGAAATTAATTTATAGGACTGGAGAGGTTTCTTAGCTCTTAAGACCATGTGCTGTTCTTGTAGAAGACTTGAGTTCAGTTCCTAGGACCCATGGCAGGTGGCTTACAACCACTTGTAAATCCAACTCCAGGGGATGCCCCCCACACACACACACACAGCACACAGCATGCACAGACAAAGCACACCATTTAAAATAAATAAGTTTAAAAAAATGAATTCCCAGGTCTAACCCATACTCAATGGGATTATTAACCAAAGACATAGACACCGGGATGTAGAATGGAGGGAGGTCATATTAGAGGCTGTCCGTCACAGAACAAAACTGTCCCCAACGTTTAGTGAGGAGAAGTGGCCACTAGGCTGAGCTTTGGAAATTGATAGGTGTCTACAAAGTTGGGCAAAGGTTTCTTTCTTCCTTCCTTTCTTCCTTCCTTTCTTCCTTCCTTTCTTCCTTCCTTCCTTCCTTTCTTCCTTCCTTCCTTCCTTCCTTTCTTCCTTCCTTTCTTCCTTCCTTTCTTCCTTCCTTTCTTCCTTCCTTCCTTCCTTCTTTCCTTCCTTCCTTCCTTTCTTTCTTTCTTTCTTTCTTTCTTTCAGGTACAATTTTAATGAAGATTGGTTCTTATCAACTTCAGTAAAGCTAGATATCAGCATTCAAAATGATGTTTTTTAAAGCTCTTCAGTTCTATAATGATTTTAAATTGATTTACTTTCAGTGTTTAATGTGGTAGCCACATCAGATATGTGAGATATTTGGGGATAATTTGATTTCTTTAATAGTGTAAGTATCTCCTCCTCCTCTTGATCATATAAGTTTTGGTAGGGAATTTTTTTTTATAAGGATGTAATATTCAAAGCATAGAAATGTCACATCATGGGAATTAAATCTGTGAAAATTTGTATATGGGGACTTTGCTAGCTAACATAAAGGATAAAGTTGTGAGTTATTTGTTTTGATACATAGAGTGTATAATAAAGATAAGACAATGACCAAGGAAATTCTGGGCAGCCTGGCACCTAGATGTTGGGCTTCCCAGACTTCAAATTGGGGGAGGTAGACTTCAGTTGTGTGTGGCACTCAGCATGTGGTACTGTGTTATGGTGGCTGTGGCACTCTGTGGCCCAAGGATTGGGCAAAGGTTTCTACAACATCCCAAGTGGAAGAGAACCTGTGGAATTTCCATAACAAAATAACTCCGGTGAGTTCAGGAATGCAACGGCTGTGTTCTATTCAGAAGACAGCATTCATACATTGCTCCACTCCAGATCAAAGACCCAGCCATATTTGATCTCTGGTTAAGCCTTTCTTCCTGGCCTGTAGACAGCCCCTTCCTGGTTGTTCCCTTATTACCTGAACTCCATTTGCTTACAATGACCTTTCCCCTTTTATGGGTATTCACGGTGTTGTTCTCTTGCTATAAGAGCATCAAACATAGGTGGATGAGGGTCTCAAGTTCATACTTAGCTTTACCTTCATACATTTTACCTTAGTTATTACCTGTCCTACTGGGAGGAGAGGCTTCCACATGCAAACTAAGAGGAAACAACGTTCAGCCCATAGTGAAAGGCATGGTGGGAAAACTGTAGCTCAGAGAGGGGTTAACAGGAACAGGCCAATCAGCGACGACCCTAAGACATAGTAGGAGTGTGGTCTGTCCTGACACCCACCTAACCTGGCTTGGCCTGCCTGTGAACAAAAGACTGAATGCCTATCAGGACACTGAACAGGAACCTTAGGTGAGGCCATCAGTGTGTCAAGGTTGTAGGTGATGAAGACCTAGAAAGCATAGGTTTGAGGGACAAAGAAGTAGAGAATCACAGTACTTAACTTTTCATGTGGCCCGAACATAGGTTTTGTTTATATTTTCTTTATATAGTTATATATACATGAATATATTATATTAATTCAACATAGGATGTCATATAACTTTATCTCAAAAATACTTTTTATCACCAAATTGGAAATATCCATGCCTGCTTGAATTGGCAAATAAAAGGCATTATAAGTAATAAAGGAAGGTATCGACAATTTATTGATTTTTATCTTATTTTCATTTAATCTATTGCAGGTTAAACATCACATGACTGACATAATGATGTTATTTTTCATATGCACTCATATGTGTGATAGGGTTTTTAATAACACAATTAAGTAGGTGTTACTTCTCTTCAAGTTTAAAGATCATTCCATGAACTATATTTGTATATAATATATAAAACTGTATACATCCAACCCTTAGAAAATAGATCATAACCCATGATCTTATATATAAAGATGGTTGCACTTGTTTTTGGTACTTGGATGTAATATCTTAAGCTGAAATTGTCTCACATCATATTTATTTTTGTCCTGATGGCTTCTTAGGTATTCCTGGTCTCCGTTAACACAACTTCTACCTGTTCTGTTCATCTAGAACCCAGAGGCGGCATGGCTGAGTCCTTACCCCAATGATACTTCATGTCTCAGGGACCTCTCCCCTGCCCTGTTTTGACAAGCACCATTTTGCAATGTTCTGCTGTCCGCTAAGGGGATGAGGAACACCAATAATTCATTCATTGTTAAGATGTCGGTGCATGCCTCTGGCACGACAGAATAGTGACTACCTCCCTTAATGACCACATCTTAATCCCTGCATGCTGTGAACTTGTCACTTACATGAGAAAAATTGACCTTGTGGATGGAACAAAGCGAAGAGACAATGTAATCACAGACGTCCTTACGAGGAAGAGACCAGAGCGTCATATCTGAAAAAGAAGGAAGTATGTCTCTAACAGAAGAAAAAAGATAGAGTGAGCAGAAGAGAGGAAGAGGAAAAATTGCAGATTCCCAGTGGACTTTGAAGATGGAGTAGGAGGCCGCCAGACAGGAACCACAGCTGACTCCGGGAAGACGGCAAGGTGAAGCCCCCATCCGGGAGCCAGCTCCAGCCACACCTTGATTTCAGACCAATAAGACCCATTAAGAACTTCTGACCTTCAGCATTGTAGGATAAGGAATTTGGGTTGCTTTCAGCCCCATGTTTGGGGTGGTACTTTGTTACACAATTACTAACCACGCAGGTGATTCACCGCTCACTCATTAATCTGTAGTATTCAGAAAAAAAGCTCAGATTTCAATGGGGCCAGCAAGACCGCGGAGCAGGAGAAGCTGTTTGCCACCCAACCTAATGACTTGAGTTCCATGTCCAGGACCCACATGGGAGAAGGAGAGAGAGGACTCCTGCCTTCAACAACTTGTCCTTTGACCTCCACAGTTGACCCGTGACATGAGAATGTGCGCCTGTCTCTTTCTCTGTCTCTGTCTCTCTCTCACACACACACACACACAAATAAATGTAGACCGAATAAAGTACAATCAGTTAAGGGAATCACTGAACATTTATACTCCCCTCACTTTAGCTCTTCCTCCCCAGCTTGTCTGAGAATCCCGGGAACCGTTCTCAACACAGCAATGAAAAGTCTTGCTTAGGAATCCCAGGTAACAAGAGAGTGGGTGACTCCCCCATCAGAGGTGGCTTATGTTTACACACCACCTCAATGGAAGACCCTTTGGGAAACGGGTACACTGAGATCACTACTGTGATCTCCCAGAGCAGGGCCGTGGTGGTCTCAGGCAGAGAAGTTCTCCTTTTCTCAAAATTCTAGGTGGATTTTCATGATGCTGTCATGTTCATGTCAGGAGACGTGCAGCTTTGGCTGCTTAGCAACAGAACCTCCAAATCCGATTGCTCATCCTTCATCACCGGTCCAGACTCTTTCCCTGTCGGGGAGCCTTGTTTTTAGTTTCCTTTATTGTCAGGATACTTCGGTTAGTGCCGCTTCTGCCCATTAACGATGTTGCAAATTTCTCTCCTGCTAAGGAGGTCACTTAGGCTGAGGAGATATTTCTCTTCCTTTCCTTATGATCAGCTTTGTAGAATGGGAAGGTTGGGAGGTAACAGAAGACATGTCTCTACCTGTCCCCTCATTGGACATGTTACCGAAGAGGAACAAGTTACAACAAAGCCATTTGTCAATAGGAAGAAGGTCAGCTCGGCTTCAGCAGGTCATCAAGGGCCAACTGAAGAGCAGAATGCTAACCTCGGGGAACAGAGTGGCACAGACCAGGGGAATTGGATCTTTGTGTAACCTGAAGTCAGGTCAGCGAGGCAAGTCCCAGTCTGGGTCACCTCTGCCTTTAGATGGTAAATCACCAGACCTTCCGGGCAGAGATTGCTCAGGCTTGTGGTTAAAAGCCATGCTGGGGCCAGCATTTGAAAGGATCTCATGTCCACTTGAAAACTGACTTTTAATTTGTTATCTCATATTATCATTTTCTGTTTTTTTTTTTAATATTTCAGCTTTCTGGAATGCCTCAATTGTATTAAATAGTCCCTGTTACTTTAGCTTACTTTTATTGGGGGTGGGGGAATTATTTAATGTCTGTGATGAGAAAGAACAAATCTATTTTTATACTGTTACTGGCATCTACCCTTGTTCTAAATTTCCATCCTATGCTTCCTGCCCCCCAATCCAAAACAGACACACAGATGAGCAAAAGCTTTAGTCTAAGGAAATGTATTGAGTACATTGTGTCTCCTGGGCACTGTGCTAGGGGGCACAAATTGAGAATTGAATTCGGCTGGTCCTCAATCAAGAGAACCTCTCTGTATAAGGAAGGAGAAAAGCACATTACTGTTCAACCCGCCCTAGATGCCTCTCCACGTGGAAGCCTTCTCAGTTTCAAAACTGTACCCAGTAGACACAAAGGCTACCCACAGGTAGCTTAGAACTAATTATGAGTATGATCAGTGTCTCAATGGGGAAAAAAGCAAATATAGAGATGCTTAACATGGGCCTTCCTTCCCATTTGAAGGAAAGACGGGTTGATTATTCCTTTTGTGGTGACAGTTGCAGGCAGGAAATAATGGCGTATGCAAAAGAGAAAGAGAAATCCTTTTTTTTTTTTTTTTTCTAAAATGAGTACGGTGTGTCCTGAAGTCAAAACAAGCCATCAGGGTTGGAGCAGAAAAGAGAGGTATAGGCAAACTATTTGTTTAGATACATTTAGGTCAAATCCATCACATTTCCCAGAATAGGAAGCTGGTCCAAATAAAGAATCTGCTGGAGACCATCAGGAATTGCCTGTCTTGATCCAAGAGTCCTTTGGTATATATTATTTTGTATTTGTGACTTGGGGATCACCTGTCTTGATCCAAGAGTCCTTTGATACATGTTATTTTATATTAGTGACTCAGAAGCAAATATTTGAAAGGGAAAAAAAAACCAAAAGTGCTGTGGGATGGTCTGTATGTCAAATTGCTCTGATTGGTCAATAAATAAAACACTGATTGGCCAGTGGTCAGGCAGGAAGTAGGCGGGACAAGGAGAGAGGAGAATTCTGGGAAGTGGAAGGCTGAGTGAGACACTGCCAGCTGCTGCCATGACAAGCAGCATGTGAAGATGCCGGTAAGCCATGAACCACGTGGCAAGGTATAGATTTATAGAAATGGATTAATTTAAGATATAAGAACAGTTAGCAAGAAGCCTGCCACGGCCATACAGTTTGTAAGCAATATAAGTCTCTGTGTTTACTTGGTTGGGTCTGAATGGCTGTGGGACTGGCAGGTGAGAGAGATTTGTCCTGACTGTGGGCCAGGCAGGAAAACTCTAGCTACACAAAAGTCATGTACCATCTCCCTTTCTTGATTCCTCAAAGTTCAATATTCTGCTACGTATGTGCCCTCAAAGAGGTCCGTCCATCCCACAGTTCTTCACTCCTGACTTGCCACAACAGATCTGTCTTTCCAGGCACGAGAAGCACAGTATAGTTTTTGTTGGTGGCTGGAATGCAAGACTGTAAAATCTTACCTATCTTAGCAGGAGTGAAAATATTCCACACAGAGACACTTGTGTTCCCCGCCCCTTTGCCGTGAGACTATTCCAACCATAGTCCCCAGGAATGGAAATTCCCTGGAACCTTCGTGCTGGGACAAGTTAAAAGTAAATCCTGGTTCCAAGCAGAAGAGGAACTTTTCTTTCAGGAACAGATTTCACAGTTTTGACAGCTTGTCCGACCACATTGCAAGAGAGATTGGAGCTGAGACAGTGACGGGTCAGTGACGGGGTACACACCCTGACCAAGACTGTGCAGTGATGCACACCTCTTGCCTTCTATTTAGAACAGACTTGGGGGACCATCAGTGTACCCACCTCTTCATCTAGTCTCCCTAACGTGGCCATATTGAACAAATCTCTCTTCATCTTTCACTTTTGTCTCTTTAGTCGACCGGTTGAAGAGGGGTGGCTGAGCCCACCTTTGTGGGTTGCCAGGACTCAGGCTCTGACCCTAACAGTTCCAGTAACATTATTTCAATGATCAAATATGCTCACAGAATGTAGGAAATGTACATGTTAATATATCAGACTTCAAACGTCCACCTCATTACAATACTTTGACTTTTTAACTTTCTCTTTAAAAATTTTATGTACATGTGTGTGTCCGTGATTGTATGTGTGTATGTAGCACACGTATGTAGGTACCTGAAGAAGACAGAAGAGGATGTCAGATCCCTTGGAACTGGAGTTTCAAGTGGTTGTTAGCTGCCTGATGTAGGTACAGGGAGGTCTTCTGTGAGAGTAACAAGGGCTCTTAACCACTGAGCCATCCCTCCCTCCAGCACTTGGCTTTGGCTGGTTGTTTATCCATTGTGTCTTATTTTAAGTTAGACTCACACATATCAAAATTTTACACTTGATGTTTAGCGAGTGCCAGTGTCTAACCAAGCGAGGAGCTGTTCTCAGGATACAAAACCATCAAACAATCTTGGTTTTATAAAGCAATTTTCCAAGCCCTAGTCACTCATCGGGCCATCTGAGGCTCTTTCGGGCCTTCTAACCATCACAGTAGACCTTGGGATCTGCCCCACCAGGAGTCATTCAGTATCTGTGGTCAGCCTTAACAGCTTCCTGTAGCCAGCCCCGTCAAACACAACCAGTGCCTACTGCACACAATGGGCAGCATCACAGACTTTGTTTCAGAGCGTCTGCGTTGCTGGGGGTGGGCGAGAGGCAGAGACTGTGCCTTTAAGAGGTATCCCTGCTGAATCTGATGATCAGCTCATCCCGAGAATCAATTCTACTCATCTGGTATTGGCTTTCCAATTCCTCACACTGTTAGTAAGCCCTTTTCATCTGGGACCGTCTCTTCCTGAACTGGATTAAATTTTTTAAATTGAAAAACTTACGTTTTTGAGCTCTGGAAACTAAATACCATTTTTCAGTCCCTGAAGTGCATTTTTAAAAAAATTCTTCGTTAGAGTTGTTATCTGTCTCCTCTGGCAGCTCTTATTTTACAAGATTATTCATCTTGGTGTGTGGACACATCTGCCTGCTGGGTCCCATTGGGGTTTTTGTGATTTTTTTTCACTGCTCACTCTGTTCTGGTTGCTGGGGACATCTCTGGGGACCTGTGGGCTACAGAAGTGGAAGGAGATTCACCAATCTCAACCCACGTTGACAAATTGTATACAGCAAAGGCAGAAAGTGGAAGAACTTTCCCACAAAGGTGGACCACTGTAGGGCAGAGAGGACCCAAGCCTATATGTCCTATATTCTGTCTAATCCCCTCCAAATTCTCAGAGATCATCAGGTACATCAAAGATGATTCCATCAAGATGGGTAAATTTTTGGATCTATATCCCACAGCTAACGTCTCTCCTGGAAGCGTGATGCTCTGGCCCTTGGTTCATTACAGTTGGTCTGTGTGAATCAGCTCATCACTGACTTTCTCTGGCTATACTCTCCTTACAAAACACCTAGCTAGAAGGTGTTTGGCTTAGGATAGGGAGCTGTGCACTGATTCCAATCAGAATGAAGGCTCATGGGAAGCCGCAAGTTAGATGCCCAGGCCATCCTACTCACACAACAGTCTCATCGTTACTGAAATTTTCCACACGTGCTCCTCTGATTTCTCTAGGTAAGAGACTTTGGGTATATCCTGTGCGCTGCTCCATTTGGACTCTGAAGATGTAGGTTCTTTAGACTGAATAATTGATGGATAGCAGACCGTTACTACTCAAGTCTGTGAAGGCAGAGAAGTCCAAAATCAAAGTACCAGAAGATTCAACATCTGGTGAGGCTCCCAATCTTCTTAAAAATTTTTAGAATGTGCATGTCGTGTATCTGTCTGTACTTATACACATGTAAGGGCAAATGCCCTCACAGACCAGAGGGATGTTGGATCCCCTGGAGCTAGAGTCGCAGGTAGGTGGTAGTGAGCCACCAGATGTGGATTCTGGGAACAGAACCCAAGTCCTCTGCAAGCAGTGTGTGCTCTTAATTGCTGAACTCTCTCTCCCACACCGAGGGCTCACATCATTAAACATGGTATCCTTACAGGGCCGAAGGAGGAAATATGCTCTTCCAGGCCTCTTTTATGAGGGCATCACTCTCACTTGGGAGAGTAGAGCCCTCCCAAAGGCTCCAGCTTTCCCAGCATCAGCTTCTTGGTGATGAGGCATGTGCTTTGGGGGAGAAGCACAAACATCCAGTCCCTAGCATCCCCTGTACCTTGCTTTACTTTCATTATTTGAAAACAGAGATAAAAATACCCCCCACATACAGCTGGCATTCAATGATTTTTGCCATTGATTACACATGGTTTCTGTGCCAGGTACCTGGCTAAGTGTTCTACTGATGCACCAATGTAAGAGAATCCAAAGAATGTAGCATTTTGCCTGCACGGGTGGGTGCTCTGTCTGTGCCAGGTCTCCTCTGTTGTTCTTGGTTGCTGATCTCCATGGAATAGACACCTTCCAGGATGTGTTTTTGCAGCTCCGTTCTCCCCTCTGCAGGTTATGGATTACAGGCCACCTTGGATCTTGAGTTGGAATCTTCATGAATTTGTCGGTTGACTATGAACAGACCGCAGGCTTCTAACTGGCACCTCCCCTGTGTCTCCACTTGGTGACCACAATTAGTTTAGCATGTTTCTGAAAAGCCTAGCTAAAATGTCCCTTCTTTTGCAAAGCTGCATTATAATCTCTCCCCTATGATAGAATTTTGCCGATGTGGCTTACGATCAACTCTGTTCTATCTCATATTCAAGTTACTTATGGACATGACCTGTTTCTACCATGAGAAACCACCCTTTTTCTGCTCCCAAACCAGCCTGCCTAGAATTCTTACTTTCAAATCTGCCCTATAAACATAGGAGAATGTCCAAAGAAAACAAAGATTAGAGAAATCATTCTTCTATTTCTTTAAGAGGAAAGCTGGGAATGGAGATGAATAAGACGCCTTGGGGCAGTGTACATCAGAGAGACTTTGACAGACCATTCTGATTAAAGTACAACATGACCTACCTTGGGCATCTTGGCATATTCTTCCTGCCCCACCCTGCCCCTCCACGTGTGTATATTTATTTCTGTGTGGGTGCACAGACACCCGCTCTTGTGGAGCCCCAAATCAATTATGAACACTGTTGTTCAGATGCTATCCACTTTGGTTTTTGAGACAGGGTCACTCTTGAGCCTGGGGTTTGCTGCTTCAGCTTACCTGGCTTGCCAGTGAATCACAAGGTCGGTCTCTCCTCCCTAGCAATACTGGTCATTCACGCTAACACATTTGGCTTTTAAAAAAAAGTAGATACTTATGACCCAAGTCAGGTCCTCATGCTCGTGCGGCAAAAGCTCTACCAGCTGAGCCATCTCCCCAGCCCAAGAAATGCATTGCTCAACCATTTTGCATCAAGGCAGGGTTCTGTGATTAATTCTGATAGCACGGGAATAGGTGCATCTCTTTGTGTTTTACTGAAGCACTACTCACCACAGCTGTTAGGGTTTCCATCGCTGCTGTGAAACAACATGACCAAAACCTAGTTGGAGAAGGAAGGGTTTATTCTGCTTACACTTCCGTGTCACTGTTCATCACTGAAGGAAGTTAGGGCAGGAACTCAAGCAGGGCAGGAACCTGGAGGCAGGAGCTGATGCAGAGGACACAGGGGGTGCTACTTATTGGCTTACTCTTCATGGCTTGCTCAGCCTGCTTTCTTATAGAACCCAGGACCACCAGCCCAGGGATGGCACCACTCATAATGGTCTGGGTCCTCCCCCATCAATCACTATTTAAGAAAATGCCCTACAGGCCTGCCTACATCGAGATCTTACGGAGGCATGTTCTCAATTGAGGTTCCCTCCTCTCAGATGACGGCACCTGTGCCAAGCTGACATCAATCCAGCCAGTACAACAGCTATGTTACAGAAGCAGCCTAGGTGTCCATCAACAGACAAATGAATAAAAAAAAAAAAAAAAAACTGTGGGATGTACATACAACAATGTTTTATTCAGCCATAAAAAGGAATAACACTGTATCATTTGTAGGAAATGGTGGAATTAGAGATTATCATATTGTTAAGCTAAATAAGTCATGTTCAAAAGAACAAAGACCACATGTGTTATCTCCTCTGTGGAATCTAGCGTACAAAGAGAGCGTGTGGCGTACAGAGTGGGAAGGAACCATATGGGAACTGTACTATATGGGAACTGAAGATCACTGGCTCCAGGATTAAAGGGTAGAGGGGTAAATATGTGCGGAGTACACTATATGCAGGTAAGGAAAGTCACAATGAATCACGTTTTATTTTACAATGGATAAATGAAAAACAAAGCCAATCAACCAAACAAAACCAGGAACATCTCAAATCTCTTGGGCCAGCGCTGAGGATGCCAAGACTCTGGAAGATGGGGAAGGGATCCCAGTTCCCTAAACCTGGTGAGTCACGTGTGCTGTGAAGCTATCAGGCTATCGAGCGAACCATGGGTTTTATTTATTGCATCATCTCAAGCTGCCTTAACTAATACTGCTGCTAAAAGAATAAATGAGCTACAGCCCTGAATCACCCCGAGTACAATCCCATTGAGCACTTAAACATGGGTGCATAATAAACCAGCCGCTGGTGTCTCACCCACCCATCTGTGGCCCGCATCAAAACAGCTACTGTCAATTAGAATTTCAAGTGGGGCAATGGAATGGAGCAGTAGCTCTGAGGCAGTACAGTGGGCTTTTTAAAAACATTTGGAAAAATACATTGAATGCTTTGTTGTGGAAAAGAAGAAAAAAAAAAACAAGAGACGAGTAAAGCTGGGTGGGGAGGCTTTTGTGTGCCCGAGTGTTTCATCTTAGCGGCCAACTAATGAATCTAATAGAAAGCATTCGTCTGTGTTTTCCGTTCAATCTACTGTGTATTTTTTTGTCTTTTTAAAGCAGTACGCGGGATTGCAAAACACAGACAGTCGTTTCCTTACTGAACCAAGAGGGAACTAGAGCGGGCTGCTAATGGCTTCTGCGCTCAGAAGTATAATGTCTTCCAGTGAGTTATGGATGGAGTGTCTGGAACTGCTTATGAATGCTGGATTACAGATCCTCTCCCATTCTCCCCTTTTTTCCTTTTCTTTTTCTAACTAAGAAAACTTCAACACAATATTTAAAAAGAAAACCATAAAACACTTTATCCCATGGTAGAAATGACAGCCCATTTCAAGTCACCCTTCTACTCCCCTAAAAGGAATGACTTTTTGCAATCACAATAGCCTTGTTTTTGCTAAGTGGTTGGTAATATCTACATGTGTGTTAGGCCCTCATTATCCGGGGCTCTTTTCTCCCTGGTAACACACCAGGAAACACCAGTATTGTTATTTGAATTCTTTCTTGTGTTCCGGCTCCCACAAGACTCAAAATCCAACTTCCCAGGCAAATGGGTAGCCGTCCGAAGCTCAGGTGTGTGTTTCATATGCTCCTCTCGAAGGCTACATTACTGCGTGTGTCTTTCCTGAAGACGGTGAACTGAATCTTAACTGGATCTTGCTGTCCCAAGAGAGGGCTCTGCCTTTACTCCAAGGCCGTATGTTATACGGCTTCCATGTAACTGGAACAGGAAGCCTGCATTTCAGTTTAGCATTTAAAGGCCTAGCAGCTGACACCCAAGTCATCTTAAGAAACGCAAATGCATTTAACTTGAGTCTCTGTAAAACAATGCACTCATACACACATGTGTGAATAACCCACATGCCAAAATTACATAAACTCCCAGGGGATTATTAAAAATAGTTTTTGGTTTTTTAGGAGATAAATCTCAAATGGAACTACTTCCAATTATTTTTTTTGTCTCAACTCCAGCCTGTCAGATATAAACAATGAGGCAATGGAAAAGTTTAAGATGTGTGTATGTATGTGTTTGTATGTGTATGCTTATCTGTGTGTAAGTGTGTATGAGTATGTGTACTTATGTGTATGTGACTGTATAGTGTATGTTTATGTGAGGTATCTATGTGTATGTGGGCACATGTATACATGTGTGTATAAGTGAGAATATGTGTGGATATGAGTATGTGTGCATGTATGTGTGTATACAGTATATGTGTATGTACACATGTGTATGTATATATACTAATGAGTGTGTGGGTATGTATAAGAGAGTATATGTGAGAATGTGTGTGTGAATACATGTTTGTGTGCATGTGCATGCATGTTTATGTATATTAAAGACTTGCTGACTGGAAGTAGATTCTGGGGATCATTTTAATACAGATGAAGTTTTAATCAGGAAGGTGGGGGAGTGTGGGACATGTTTAGGAACATCCCTGGAGCTGGTCTCTAGCTGGCCTCAGAAGCTGGCCAGGCAACCTGCATGGAAAACCTATAAGACTTGCAGGATCTAATCCACTCGCCCAAATAGCACAGCCGTGTGTGCCTTGTTCTCTATGGTCTAAACATCTGGACAAACGTCCCAGGGCGAATTCAAGACTGTGGAACAATG
The DNA here is from genome assembly GCF_007827085.1 of Peromyscus californicus insignis. Taxonomy (NCBI): domain Eukaryota; kingdom Metazoa; phylum Chordata; class Mammalia; order Rodentia; family Cricetidae; genus Peromyscus; species Peromyscus californicus. Next base: position 14,843,212 of record NW_026294535.1, read on the forward strand.
TTAAAAATACTGCGAAAACATCTCAGAGCCAAAGAGTGAAATTCACCCTTTAAAACTGTAGAGGGCCGTGTTATGGGCTTGCTGCACTACACAAAGTGGACCTTTATAGGTTACGTGTGGTTAGGATTAGTTTTGTTGTTACTGTTTTCTTTCTTTCTTTTTAAAAGAAAATTTGGTAGCAGTCTTTAACCATGTTTGAATATCTTAGAAGTCTAATTTTACTCTTTTAGTTTGTAGGCAGTGACGTGAGTTTACAACCAGGCAGTGGATAACGTATATATGTCCCTAGGTTTTTCTGAGGCGTGGTTTTTTTAAACTATTACATTAGGGAGTTGAAGCCAGGACTCTGCAGACCAGTTAGAATGATAACATTTAATGGTTCTAAATTTCAAGTATTTTTCCCCCCTCTATTGATATAAGACTGTCACTGCTCAGCAGACATCTTCAAAAGTCAGCATTTTTCTACATATCCTAAGGGAGTGCTCGGATTGCACACTCAAACACACACACGCTCCTGCTGTCTTTGACTGTCCCCACCCCTAACAGGAAGTCTATCACCCAGTGCTGCTGTGCTCCTCTCTGAAGGCTAGAGCCAATTTTTTTTACAAAACAGAATCGCAGGATCGGAAGGGAATTCATTTATTGGTTCACAGATTTCAAAGAATTGCTTTGAGGATCTGAAGGAGGATGTTTGCCATCCCCGCAGACAGAAACACATTTGCAATTTTCCGTGTGACCTCCAGGGATGTAAAGATCCAAGCGCCTCAGATGAATATCCCACCTACACCAAGCACCTCTCAAGGCAGAATTTCACCAAGTGTCAATCAAAGCGGGTGGTGCTGAGCAACCGCTCCTGTGGGTCTAGTGACGGAAAGGGCTCGTCGTCTGCACTTTTTCTTCTCCTGTTGTAAAGAAACTTGCATCCTCAGAAAGTTTACCTGAGACTTTGCCCATTACTCACAGTTGACCCGACATCTTCTGTGTACAAAGCATCCCCCATATCCCCACATAGCTTCTCTTAATCGTGTTAAATATTCACTGTCTCCTCAACTGAACCTTTTGATGCATAGATTCCAGAGTTTTCTAATTCTCATCATCTCTCTCCAGACATTGTCTGTGGGAGCCCAGCTGGGAGACTGGCTCCCACTTTGTCCCCAGGGTAGACTTGAGGAGTGAAGGATAAGAGATTTAGATAGAAATATAGAGGGGAGAGAGACAGATAGAAACACAGGATAGCCTCGGGAGGGCCTGGATCCTAATCCACCAGCCCCTTCTGGCTCTTCTAAAGGGCTATTTATAGAAATGCCAAGGGGTGGAGCCAAAGACCACCCTCTAGCACAGCCAAGTGCAGACTCTTCCAATCACCTGGTAACCATGCACATGGTCAAGCCATCCTCTAATGCAGCCCTGCTGGGTAAAGCAAGCTCAGATCTCACTAGGAAACTTTGTGAGCTTCCACAGTTGCCTCTACACATTCCCCAGTGTCTTGATTTAATGCTTGATTCCGCAGATGAGGAACATTTTCCGAGTTACACAATGATTGGAAAGTTCTTTGGGGACTGCTGTCATGAATGACACAGCGGAAAGGGCTGCAGTGTCACCCGACCTTGGCTGATGTCTCTGCATTTCTTAGCCATTTTGACCTAATGTGGTGATGTAACTTCTTTAGTGAGGAAGTCTGTAAAACAGTAGTTCTTTCTTCATTATAAGTTATCTTAGCACATGCTACATATTCAAAAGTGACATATATATATTGTTTTTTATTAATTATGATTACTTGGGAAAATTGTGAAAGTAGCATTTTATGGAGAACTGACAAAGTTTTATTAATATTCAATTATTATGCTATTAATATTAATACTAATATTAAACCTGACTCCTCCCTCTTCAAAATTGTGACATTACATTTTTGAACTTAAATTATCTAATATTGCCAGGTTTCTGAGGCATCACCAAATCCTGATTGGGTCTGGACTGAAGGAGCTTACTTAGCCAAGTGAAAGGGGCAGGAACTCAGAGATGCACACTAATCCTCAGATTGACTTCTTTCACAGCTCTGCAGTGACCAGAGTTGATCACTCCCCTGATCTAACAAGAGAGAGAGAGAGAGAGAGAGAGAGAGAGAGAGAGAGAGAGAGAGAGAGAGAGAGAGAAAGAGAAAGAGAGAGAGGGAGAGAATGATATCAGCAAGAACTGAGTCATCCTGTGTGAACTCAGAGTGACCCAGTTGCCCAACTGACCCTTTCAGAGTCCCTTCATTGTGACAAGAAGATTGAGAAATTAGAGATTGTGCATTTCTTACAGAGCCAAACAGATTTCAAAGTCTCTAGATGCATAATACATCACGTCTTAGACTCAGAGAGCACACCCCAGATAACAGCAAAGGCAAATAAAGGGAAAGACCATGGTTCTTCAAATCGTGGTTGAATCTCCTTCCGAAGAGGGCAGCTGTATGCTCTTTACAGAACATGATTGGGGCCTGTTGGGGTCTCTAGGAAAAGTGTGGGTGGCCAGAGGTAAAGCTTTTCTTCCCCAGGCCTTCTAATCTTCCACAAACTCAAGGGGAAGGAAAAATAGCAAGCAACACACTCACTTCCTCTGAATGACCTGCCTTTAAAAAGAAAGTGTAAAGGGTCTTCAACAATGTTATGCATAATTTTTTAAGCCAATGAAATTTTCAAAGGGTGGGAGAGCGAGAGCGAGAGAGAGAGAGAGAGAGAGAGAGAGAGAGAGAGAGAGAGAGAGAGAGAGAGAGAGAGAGAGAGAGAACTCTTTACCTCCAGCTGTGGAAAGAGTCACATTTTCCAGGACAGATCAATCTGTTTGAATCCTGACTGCAGAAGAGGGAGCTGTGGAGACTCCAGACAGGAGCAAGAGATGGCAGATGCATGTGGACAGGGCTGCGGCCATTTCTGCTTACCCTTCAAGTGTCTGTTTGCGACAGAATTCAGAGACTAGAGCCTGGGGACTCCCTCAGAACCTGGCAAGGAGCTCCCCTAAGGAGTATGTTATGCTCAGGGTCCCTGCCTCTCAGCGGCCCCTTAGTTGATTAAGAATCTTGTTATGATAACTGAAGGGTTCTTCCTGTCCCTGCCATCCACAAACAAGGGAGCATTTGGGAAGTTTTCCTTTCTTAGGTTTTATAGGAATCTGTCCTAAGTCGTGGGGTGTCTGAGATGTAGAGGGATGGGCACCCAGAAACTGCCTTTTCTAAGAAGTGTTGTCTCCTCTCTTGGGCCTGTAAGTACTCAAAAGCAGGATGGAAGTCTGGTGTCTCTGCCTTCACTTTGGGACTGTCTCCTTTACTTTGGTGGCAGGCACAGTGGGAGGTCACTATCCTCTTGTGTCCTTTTGAATTCCAGGGAGAAGAACCCTCCTAGGACAAGTCCCCATTGCTCAGGTGAAGAAGGTTGTCCATGAGGGTGAGGCTGAGATGGATAGATTAGCAATTTAACAGTAGGATACAAGGTACTTCGTACATTCAGCAGGAAGACGCCGTAGACAATCAGTGTATTGCTGTTATCTTTGTCCCAGATCTTACTTAAAGCAAATAGCTCATGTGCAGAGACATCTGGCCCTCGTTTCCTGTATCAGATGCAAGAATAAGTAAGCCCTTCAAATACATAATTTTTTCTATATCAATTAACATGTGGAATAAATTAATGATCAAACATTTAATACGTAAAGTGATGCTGATCCTTACAAAACAACTATAAATAATAATCTAGGAAATAAGGAGTTCATTTAGCTCTTGAATATATTAAAATACAGAAGAGCTTGGCACATAGCATCCATGTCCCTCCACTGGGAAGATGGTCCTTTCATATCATTCATACATATGTGTAGACACACACACACACACACACACACACACACACACACACACACACACACATACACACACTGTGGTGGTTTGAAAGAAAATGGCCCCCAAAGGGAGTGGCACTATTAGGAGGTGTGGCCTTGTTAGAGGCAGTGTGTCATTGTGGAGGCGGGCTTTGAGGTCTCATATGTGCTCAAGCTACATCCAGTGTCTCAGACCACTTCCCGTTGCATGCTGGTCAAGATATAGGAATCTCAGCTCCGTCTCCAGCACCATGTCTGCCTGCATGCCTCCATACTCCTAGCTGCCGTGCTCCCCACCATGATGATAATGGACTGAACCTCTGAAACCATAAGCTGCTGCCTCAATTAAATCTTTTCCTTTATGATGGTGCATGCCTTTAATCCCAGCACTTGGGAGACAGAGGCAGGCAGATCTCTGTGAGTTTGAGGCCAGCCTGGTCTCCAGAGCGAGTTCCAGGACTGTTACATAAACAAAGAGTTGCTGTGGTCACAGTATCTCTTCACAGCAATAGAAATCCTAACACACACACTGATTTTTTTTTTTTTTTTTGTCTTTGAGAGAAGGGCATACTATGTAGCCCAGGCTAGCTTCCAACTCATGATTCCACTGACTCAGCCTCCCCAGTGCTGAGATTCTAAGCATTTGCCTCCATGCCTGACTGGAAAAGGAGAGAGAGAGAGAGAGAGAGAGAGAGAGAGAGAGAGAGAGAGAACAAATCTTATTAAATTGTGTGGTGTAGGGCAAGTTATCTTCTATCTTTCTGTCTCCAATTCCTAATCTGAGAAAAATACACTTGACTCCTGTCTTGTGTTTTTTACTGCCATTAAAGATACCAGCTGCAGGCGTAGCCTGTCGGAGGGGATGCCCTTGGCCATTATGCTGCCAGACAGACAGGACAATGGCCCGGGGTGCTGGCTTTGTAGATGCCCTTGGCCTTGGAGTAATGATGCTGTAGAATCCTCCTAGGGACTCCTCTTCCCTCAGGTGAAACTGTTCCGTGCTGAGCACCTTTTGATGAAGCGGCTGTGAGCGCCTCCTGAGATGATCTGGTTAGGACTTACATTCCTCCATTCTTAGAAATATTGCTCATTGAATTTCAGAGATCCTGAATGCTCAGACATCAGCAAAATACTTTGCTTCTTATCTCATCCAAGGATTTCAACTGTTCCTAAGTGTCCTGAGAGTCTATACAGCCTGTCACAGAGAGACTTCCCCTGAGCCTGGTTACCCGAGCTCAGAAGATGGTTGTGGGGATGAGCTTGTGAGAGATTGTCTTGTTAGGGTCAGAGAATCGCTGAAGAAAGTCCCCAGCCTCAAGTAATATGCAAACACAGAGAGTGTTTATTCTGCAGAAACAGCCAGCATGCAGGGGTGGTTCATCCACCCAAAACTATGATGACATTGGACAAAGGCACGCAGACCCTTTTAACAAGGAACTCGGGGAATTCTACGTGTGGTGAGTTAATTGCTGGTCTAATTGGTCAGCCCAGAAGCAGCTTCATGGGGCGCGGGTTGATTGGATGGAGCTAGTAACAATTCTTTCCATTTTAGGCGTTTTAGATACATATGGTTAGTAACAACCCTGTCCTGTAACTTTACAACCTCCTCCCCAGTCTTACAAGGCCAGGTTTGGAACTGTTTGGCTGATTGGCTAAACTTGGCCGGGGGACTTCCTGGGCTCAGGCTTAGGTCATTTTCTATGATGATGTTCTGTGTCTTAAGATGGAGTCACGTTCGGGCCGTTTAGTCTCTGTTTTCTCCAAGGAGAGGCCTTTGCTGACAGCATTTCCAGGTGCCGGAGACCCAGTCATCATAAGTTGTCCTGCTTTGTTTTCTACGGCTGTGATAAACACCATCACCAGTTTGGGGAGGAAAGGGTTTATTTCATCCTATACTTGCAGGTTATAGTCTATTATTGAGGGAAGTCAGGACAGGGACTGAAGCCGGGCAGGAACCTGGAGGCAGGAGCTGAGGCAGAGGCCGTACAGGGGTGCTGCTTACTAGCCTGCTCCCTGTGGCTTGCTCAACCTGCTTTCTTATACAACCCAAGACCACCCACCCATGGGTGATAGCACCCACCGTGGGCTGGGCCCTCCCACATAATCACCAATCAAGAAAATGCCGCAGACACGCCCGCAGGCCCATCTGACAGAGGCAATTCCCCAGTTGAAAATTTCTCATCACAGGTAAGTCTGTGTCAAGTTGACAAAGGACCTCGCCGCCACATGGGCCATTCCCACATCTCTTAGGCCGTATGAGCTGAATTTAAAGGCAGAGGAATTAAAAAAAAAAATTAATGCAAGTACTTGTTAGTTCAACCCCCCTAAATGACACCCAGGAAAACATACCGTTTGAATTTTAAAGTGAGCACAAAAGATTGAAAATTCATAAAACACCAACAGTCTTATTTACTAAAAAATACACTATTTTTGGTTATGTGTGTGTATGTGTGCCTGTGCGGGAATATGTGCACTCAAGGGCAGGAGGCCTCAGAGGTCAGAAGAGAGCGTTGGGTGCCCGGGAGTTGCAGGTGGTTGATTGTGAGCTGTTTGATGTAAGCACTTGAATCAAACTCAGCTCCTCTGGTAGGCAGCTCTCTTCACCACGCTATCATCCCTCTAGCCCCTTCTTTACTCAAAAACAAACAAGTAAACCAAAACGGGGCTGGAGAGATGGCTCAGTGGCTAAAAGGATTTGTTGTTCTCCTGGAAGGCCTGGGTTCTCTTCCCGGCACCCACATGGTAGCTCACAAAAGGGCCCCAGCACCCACTTTTTTGATCCCCAAAATACAGAAGTGCTCACATAAAACACATACCCCCATGCAAGCGAAACAGCCGTGCACATCAGTTAAAATAAGTAAATCTAAAAAAATTAAAATTAAAAATCTTACTTAATCAAAGCCTTTTTAGGAAATAGCCCCTGCCTAACAGGGTCTATTATGTTAGTGATGGGCTAGCCACCATGCAGGTCCCATTGCTTGTAATGGGAGTGTTTCAAGTGGAGACCTGGGAGACACACACACACACACACACACACACACACACACACACACACAGAGAGAGAGAGAGAGAGAGAGAGAGAGAGAGAGAGAGAGAGAGAGAGAGAGAGAGAGAGAGAGAGAGAGCTGTCTGTGTCTCCTCCCCTCCCCTAGTTTTCAAACTCTTCAAAGAAAACATTAAGGGACAGTTAGTTTGTCCTGATTATCACCTGGGTTTACAACCGAGCAACCGAAGACAGTGTTTCTGATGCACAGATGGCCCTGACGATGAAGAGGGTTGGGGTGGGGGAAAATAACAAATAAACATTGTTTTCTGTGTAAGCAAATGGAAGGGTAGATGAAACAGAGCAGCCTGGGAACAAGACAGCCGCTTCCCGTGCAGGAATCCGGTAGCTGGGTCAACACAGGTGCTCTGTGGGCGTGAGCCCAGGCAGGTTGGCTCTCGGATAACAGAACAACATTTTTTGCTGGTGTACACGGGTTTCTGGGACTTGACAATGCTCTTGAGTGACAACCAGTAATGGAATGAGGAGCGCCTGGAGTGCGGCTTGCTTTATTCTGGTTGAATTGTACATTCAGGGGCAGGGTTTGGCCTCCCTCCTCTGCTGTGAAGAGTAGAGACTTGACACTTGGCTGCGGACCCCATGGGGAGCCGTCGCTGGAATGCTCGCTGCGGAGGGGTGCCTGGCACGGTTGGCTTTTGTTTACTCGTCTGCATTGTGAAGATTGCAGCTGTTTCTTTCAGTGAAGAGCAGTAGGAGAATGTACCAGCCCATCTCCCGTCGCCCCCTCCCCCAAATGTTAGCAGAGTCTGAACAGCTGTCTTTTGCAAATCCCATCGTTCAGGATTGGACTGGTCCTCCGTCAGCAGGAATGGGGTGCCTGTGCTGGTGATTGCTGGCTGGGTCAGGCTGGCAGGTGGTAATGTACCCTGCTATTTGGGGCCTCACTCAGTCAACAACACCAGGGATTGACAAAAAAAAAAAAAAAAAGCAAACCATTTAGAGAGCAAGGGAGAGCTGAACACACGTGTCTCCTATTTCATCCTTAGAGGTCTGCATGGTGATGGAGCCCGAATCCACCCATTGGGAGAACTGGAAGGGATTTGAAATGTCTTCTTATCTAGGAGTTTCGAATTATTTTTAGCAGCTGAAGGGTTAGTTTTTCTCCAAAGGAAATCTTAGACCAGGGGTATTGTATGAAAAATAAGAATACTTGCACGGAAAGGCAGGAACGTTGATGAACATGTGGGCTGGGTATGGGGAAAGCAAGTTCAATAGCAAGTAGAATCAGTCCTGGACACAGGAGGAGGACTGGGGACCGGAAAAAAACTGGATGTGCCCAGGGGATTCCCACCACTGCTGTCTAGTACATGGCGGCCTTTGTCAGGGAGGGACTCTCTCTCTCTCACTTAATCAGTGTTTATTAAGTACTTACTCAGTCCCAGCTACTGTTTTAGGCATGCATAGAATAGACAAGATCTCTGTTCTCATGGCATTTATAAACACAGTCTAGGAGAAATGTAGCAGAATGTGTTCCTTGGTAAGTTGTGGTATGTTCAAAGAAGAAAAGGAAACAGGGTAGCGCCATCGGTCCAGGAGAGGAGGTGAGGCTATCTCAGCTCCATGTGTAAGGAGCTCATTAAACCACAGAACTAAATGATGGAGAAGGAATATGCAGATCCGTAGGTGAGTATGGAGTGGGGTGTGTGGATTATCCAGCTCTTCAGAAAATGATGGCTGGCTTTATTTCCTAAAACGATCTTATGAGATCAGCAATCACTTCTGTCATTTGGTATTTGGTTTTGTTTGTTTGTTAGTTTGCTTTTTTTTTTTTTGAGTCAGGGTCTTTGTACATAGCCCTGGCTGTCCTGGAACTCACTTTGCAGACCACCAGGCTGGCCTCGAACGCATAGAGATCCACCTGCCTCTGCCTCCTGAGTGCTGGGATTAAAGGCGCGCGCCACCACTGCCCGGCTCACTTATTTTTTGTTTAAGTGCATCCCCCTGCTCACAGTCACCCGAGCAGGAGCTCCTGGTTTGTCTATGTCTCTCAAAGCCTCCAGGAAAAGAACTAGAACCTCTTCCACTGAAGGGTGGGGAGGACAGAGATGGCTCCCTTGGCTCTGACAGGACACCTGTGTGACTGGGCACACCATGCAATTCCATCTTCATCCAGTCCATCCTGGATGAGGGCAGAGGAAGGTGAAGGCTGTTATCCAGGGTCACTCAGGGAAATGCTAGAAAGGAACCAAGGTCTCTGCTGCCCACCCAGCTCATTCTGTTTTAATCTTTTTTTTTTTTTTTTTTTTTTAAAAAAAGCAAACCAAACTAAAAACAATAAAACCAGTATGAGGTCCACATTTTCCCCCTCTATACTCAAGAGTGGGGTATGCAGTAGACTCCACAGGAGGGAGGCTTCAGTGACTGACAATATCACACTAATGGAAGACATTTCCAGTGAGTGACCTAAGGAAAACAGCTTTGATTTTTCCATAGGGTGCCGTCCCAGTTCACCTTACCAATTTCTACACTAGCGTAGAATTCTTCGTTGCTTACAATGCTCATGTCTTCTCTGCGCTTTTTGAAATGAGTATTTTTTAACTCATTCACTCCCACCCGGTAGGTTAAATCCCACTACAGAGGAGTCTGGAACACAGGGAAAAAATCAAATTACTAGTACAGAGAACAACAATAGCCCAAATCAGTTGTGGGTGAATGGCTTAGGTCTAGAGAATAATGTCGGTCTGCTTGTTTAATACGCACAGACTAGCTGGTCGGTCATGTATCATTTCAGTGCATTTGCTACTACTCTAAAGTTGGATCAGTCAGAGTCTGAAACGAAAGTCCTTGGTTGTCCCTGGACTCAGAGGACAGAACACAATGGATCATTTTTGCGAAGTCAAACAAGGACTTGCTTCTGATTTGCCTTGACATCAAGTTCAGGTGGAGACATCGCAGAGTGGCTGGTGACAGTTGTTGCTACTCGCCGGTCCTTCCTCTTTGCCCTTTCTTCCTCAACACTGGCTGCTGCCGGCATCAGGTGGCCGCTGCCTGCTTTGAAAGAATTTGATTTATGGGCCGGCTCCAAGACAGAGTGCGTATTTACCTTCCAGAGCAGGTGCGGAATGCGCCTCTGTTCCTAACAGGCGACGCCTCCTCTCTTATTATTTCTCGCGTACAAACAGAATTTATCTTTTTCCCACACTCTGCTTGTTGCTTTTTAAACCACTAAGGGTTTGAAGAATGGTTTACTAGAAAGAACATGTTTTATATTTAGTTTGTCCTTCTGCTTAGTATTTATGGAAAACAGAACACTGTCCCATTCATTAAACTCTTTTGCAATGCCCGTCGGCTGCTCCAAACCACCATGTAACAGCAAAGGAAATCGAAGCAGCTTCTTCCCAGGTGAGAAGAATTTCATCAGCCACTGGATCACCCATTTTGATTAACCAATTAAAAGGAAGGCAGTTGCTAGATATTTGCCCTAATTCCTTCCTGGGCTATTGGTGAAATTATTAAGGCAACTCCACGTAGTTAAGAGGGAGGTTTATTTTGTGGGGTAACTCACAAGTGAAGGGATAGGTTGCAGGGTCTGGGAAAGGTGTAGCGCAGTCAGGCGGTGTTCTCTGGAGAACTCTGCTCAGTCTACCTCCAGCATCGAGGGTCCAGGAACCAAGAGAGCCGGCACATCCGGATCTTGGGTCTTCAGGGTCCTCTCTCTCTCCCGTCTTGTAGGCGTGACAGTTACCAAAGCCTCAATGGGGGTTGGAACTTCCAGATCAAAGCTGGAATGGCTACCCACTACACTGGGCATTTAGGCTTCACTGACAGATTCCTTTTAATAAATACCAGAAACAATGGTGATGTCCAAGGAGGAACAGGAAAACAAACCCCAATGTTATATTATGCCTCTTTCCATTCAATTTATAGTGGAAATGGAACTTGACCTAAGTGCGAGTTATGGATTAGAACCGCTGGAGGAATTCTCTGAAACCTTGAGTTTCTGCTGCACTCCATTTTGATGCTATCACCTGCAGCAAGCAAGGAGTCCTGTCCTAAGCATGGTTTGTCCATCTGTTTCTTTTCCAAAGCTTCGTGTGTGTGTGTGTGTGTGTGTGTGTGTGTGTGTGTGTGTGTGTGTGTGTGTTTGTGTGTGTGATGTGTATGCATGTGGGTGTTTACATGTGGCTGTACACATGCCACAGTATGCCTATGGAGGCTAGAGGATGACCTTACTGTTAGTCCTCCTTTCTGTCTTGTTTGAGACAGTCTCTTGTTTTTTTTTTGTTGTTGTTGTTGTTGTTTTTTGTGCTGCTGCGTAAGCCAGGCTGGAAGGCGCACGAGCTTCACGATTTGCCCGTCTCCACCTTCCATCTCACCATTGGAGGATTGGGATTACAGATGACCAGGTCTGGCTTTTTGTGGGTTCCTGATAACCAAATTCAGGCCCCCATGTGTGTGAGGCAAGCGCTTTACTCTCTGAGTAGTATCTCCAGGCTATTGTTGATTTCTTCACAGTTATGACCTCTCTATGATGTAGGTGGAGACCCCGAACTATGCAGAGTGGCCTAGTTTACTTCACTGTTGCTGTGATAAAACACTGACCAAAGCCAGCTTTGGGGGGGGGGGGGGGCGGGCGGGGAGGGAAGGTGTGGTGGTTTGAATAAAAACAACCCCATAAGTGCCTAGGTTTGAATGCTTGGTCCCCAGTTGGGAAGTGTGTTGGAGCAGGTGTGTCCTTGTTTGGATCAGGATGTAAAACTCTCAGCTACCGCTCCAGCACCATGCCTGCCTGCTTCCAGTCATGATGACAGTGGACCAACCCTCTAAAACTGTAAGCAAGCCCCCAGTTAAATGCTTTCTTTTATAAAAGTTGCCATGGTCACGGTGTCTCTTCACAGCAGTGGAATTGTAACTAAGACTAAATCCTTTTGTTTTCCATGCCTGTCATAGAGGGAAGTCAGGCATGAGTAACTGAAGCAGAGGCCATGAAGGAATGCTTCTGTATCACCTACTTGACTTGATTTTTTTTCTTATATTGAAATGATTTCTTTTTGAAATTGTAACATGATTGCAATATTTAACCCTTCCCCTTCCTCCCTCCAAATTCTCTGATGTATCCTCCTCCTTGCTCTCTTTCAAATTCATGGTCTTTTTCCCCATTAATAACATGCTTTCTTTTACAACATAGGACCATTTGCTGAGGCATGGCACCACCCAGTGAGCTGGGTACTCCCACATTAATTATTAATCAAGAAAGCACCCCATAGACTTGCCGACAGGCCAATCTGATGGAGGAGGCATCTTCTCAGTTGAGGTTTTCTCTTCCCAGATCACTCTAGTGTATGTCAAGTTGACAAAAAAACTAACCAGGACACGATTTTCTAGCGATTTTGTATAGTGTGCTGTTGTAAAACAAAACATCAACAAAAAGAACACCACAAGATACAAACCTATATTTTTTGACTCAGGCTTGTGTGAGTGAAGACTGAACCCTAAAGAAGAGAATGAGTTCATGGTCTGGCTACACAACGTAATAGGCGTGTAGTCTCAATTTTCATACCTGCCAAATACAGATTAGGTGTGGTGATTAGTTATGACACTGTCTGGAAACCTTGGCCTTTAGTAGGTGATTGACAGGTATCCACTAATTGAATCACCCGTGGCTAACTTCCCATTGTAAGTCCATCTATGGAGTGATCCTTTAATACAGATAATGACAGTCTTTAATCTGTAGATCACATTGAGTCCATGACCTGTGTTGGTCAATAAAGTTTTATTGTAACACACTGTAACACAATGGACTGAATGCTTATGTGTTCCTTAAACTTTATATGATCTAATTCTATTTTAATTAAAAATGTATTTAAAAAAACCCTGAAGCTACCGATGGTTTGAAAATTAGTTAACACACCAATAATTATTTACAAAGGTCAGGAATGGGGTATTTAGACCAAAGAGAAACATGTACACATCTTTTATTATGAAGGAAAACCAAACTAAAGAAACAGTATGAAACTAGATGTTCTTTGAGTTAATTACTTAGAGTTTACACAGTGGAATTTCTTTGCTGTGACTCAGGCACATCGTTGAGGTGTTATGTTTCACTGCACCAAGAAAACAAGTGATTTCTGAGACTCTGTAAATTTCATAATTATTATTTTAATTCGAGTTACATCGACTGTTTCCAAGCCCGTCCTTTTCACTCCCTGTGGCTGTGCATTTTTGTGTGCCCTGAGCTCTCCCTGTAGCCGCGTGTACTTCCTTTCGATAATGCATTTGCCAAGTTATTAACAGGTAATGATCTGCTTCCTAATGATATGGTGGCACTTAACAGACTTGGGGGCTTGTTAGGAAGCGAACGTGAGCAGAGTGCATTCTGGACTTCAAGATGTTCAGTTATCTTTTCCCTGTCCGTGATCATACTGAACTCTGTGAGGAAACATTAGGTACTTGTCTCACTGCTGTGACCAAGACGAAACTAAAGAAAGACAGGTGTGTTCTGACTTTGCATTAGGTGGGGGACACCCCATCTCATGGGGGAAGTCACGGCAGCAGGAATGGGGGGCCCATTGGTCACATTGCGTCCACAGCCAGGAAGCACAGAGCGAACAGGAAATGAAGCTATCAGCCCTCAAAGCTGACACCCAGTGACTTACCTCCTGAATTTTTACAACCTTCTGCTTTGGGATGTTCTGTTTGCTGTGAACTTATGTTGCTCGGATTGGTTGATAAATAAAATGCTGATTGGCCAGTAGCCAGGCAGGAAGTATAGGCAGGATAAGCACACAAGGAGAATTCTGGGAATAGAAAGACTGAGTCAGGAGACACTTGCCCACTGTCCAGGGAGCAGCATGTAATGGCACACAGATAAAGCCATGGAAAATATGGCGACATATAGATTAACAGAAATGGGCTGAGTTTAAGTGTAAGAGCTAGTCAGTAGTTAGCCTGAGCTAATGGCCAAGCAGTTTTAATTAATATAAGCTTCTGAATGATTATTTTATAAGTGGACCATGGTCCTGCAGAAAAACTTCTGGCTACAACTTTCTTAAACAGTGCCACCAGCTGGGGGCCAAGGAATTCAACCCATGAGCCTATGAGGGACACTTCCCATTGAAACCACAGCAGTAAAGGTTTCCTTATTTGCAGAGATGTTTCCATTTAGAATGTAAAGGTATGTGAGAACAAGATAGCACCTGAAAACGTGAGTAGAAATCCCTGTCATTGGAGAAGTAGGCACTGAGCCCCTGTGATGTGTGTGTGAGTCATGGGTCACACATGCCGCCTATTGTGGATATAGCAATCTGGACTGGTGGAGATGGAGAAGAGAGACGAGGATGGGCAGGTGAAGTCACAGGAAGAAAGGAAGCAACCAGTCAGGGGGACCATTGTGTAATGCGGGGTGGGAAGGAGGAGGTATCTACACTGGTTCTTGGGAGAGAGTGAGATGGAGACGTCCTAGGAACAGGAAAGAACATGGTGCTGTTGGGGGAAGCAGAAGATGCTGAGGCTTCAGCGTGAACATAGAGCCTCCCCGGCTGCATCAAAGGAGAAGAAAACGTTAAGGTTTTATGTATTTTTTAGATTGAAAACATACAGAACTGGAGAGAGAGCTCAGTGGGTGGGTAAATAATTTGCTATGCGAAATGAGAATTCAGATCCTGGCACACACATAAGCGCCAGGTGTAGCTCATCACGGCTTCAAGGAGAAACAGGCAGATCCTGCAGGCTCATTGGCCACCCAATGCAGCCAAAGCAGCGGTCGCCAGATTCAGCGAGAGACCCTGCCTCAAAACATAAAGAAGCAATTGAGGAAGGAATCTTGATGTCAACCTCTGGCCTTGATACATGCACCCACATGATTGGACACACCTGCACACACCTGCACACAGGCACACAACACACACACACACACACACACACACACACACACACACACACACACAGGGAGGGGAGGGAGGGAGGGAGGGAGAAGGGGCAATTTCATCGATTTCCTCCCCATTTATCACATGGGTTTGTGATGTGCATGCATGTGTGTGGGCACATGTTTGTAAGTGTGCATGCGTGTGGAAGCCTGAGGTTGATCTTCTACCTGATTTCATTGAGACATGGTGTCTCAGTCAAACCCAGAGGTGGCTGGTATGGCCAGTGGTGGTAGCCACTTTGCTGTGGGGACCTCCTCTCTCTACCTTCTGAGGCTGGAATTACAGGTGGGTTGGCGTATGTGCCCAGCATTTATGTGGGTTCTGAGAATCCAAATCCCAGGCCTCACGCTTGTGCGCCATGTGCTTTAACTGCTGAGCCAACCCCCAGAGCCTCGTGTCTCTTAGTAAAAGGAAGTTCCAATGGATGAGCTCCTGATGTCATGTTTGTGGGTTGTTGTTTATCTATTCTGGAGATACCTAAAGGAAAGGCAGCTATGGTGTAGCATGGCTCTTAACAATAACACACATCCTACATAATAATACACACATAATAATTACATAACAACACCACCAGAGTGTAGAGAGAGGTGATTTCACTCTTTTCAAAATGGAGTGTTCCCTAGAGAGCGCTCAGAACATTTCAGCTTCTCTCTACACACACTTCTGTCTCTATGGAGACCCCGACATTCTCTCTCCCACTTAAAAAGATGCCTGTCCTGTTTATTGCATGGGAAAAAAAAAAGACTGATTTGTGAACCCTTTCCATTGCATTCCTGAGACATCACGAGAATCAACTAAATGTAATACAGAAGTGTGCGCATACGGTAAAGACGTCTATAAATGGCAATTTATCGTAGTGTCAGCTGACTTATGGAACTTGACAGTCACAGCTTCTGGAATGTGGCGTTTTGCAGATGATAATGTGTGTCACAAGGGCCGCTCTCCCCGAGTGACATGATCAGTATGTTATCTCAGATGGTCTACTGAGGAAGACTGGGACTTGGAGAATTCTTAACAGAACTGATGAAATATTGATGATCACAATTCACGTAACATAGTTTGTCTTAATGAGTCAGGCAGAAAAAAGAGGTCAGGGTTTAATAACCCTTAAGAGCCAAGATGATAGATAACTGGGGACCTTCTGTGTCATGGGCTCCTCCACTTTGAAGGGCTGTGTTTTGAAATACTGGATGATTGACACATGTCTCCTTAATGTCAATCACTATCAAACAGGATCAGTAGAGAAATGTGTGAGTGCCATGTGCAAGATTTCCCACCTGTAATTTTACTCATGAGTGGAAAAGCAGGGCCTGGTTACTTCGAGGGTCACATTTCTGTCGCTGGAAAATCATTGTGGGGAACAGATTCCACGATCCTTCCTTAGCATGGTTTTCTGGGATCCTGTGTTTGATGTCTTAGAAAAGCAGGGTAAGAAGCCAGGAGACCTTGTCTTGCATACTAAAGGCCAAGAATGACCTTGGACACATCAGTTAATCTCTTTGACAACCAGCTTCCTCATCCATAAAATGAAAAAGAAAATGGATTCTTCGTCTGGATTGTAAAGTCCGATGAAGCCACATGGGTGTCTGGGAAGCATTTAACATTCGCCTTAAGCATGTAGTTTCTCTTCAACATGGGACCCTGAAATTGTTATGTTGTTATTGCAGTGTGGTCAGTGTTTATCCCACCCACCCTCAGTCATCCACCTTCATTTGGAGAATCCAGGGGACATCTGATCCTTAGGAAATGTTGAAATGGGGGGATCACTGGTGTGCTATTTCTTTTCCATAATACTTGATCTCACATGAGAACAATCCCATATAAAGTATCCTTTTCACTGGTTAGGATTGCAGCATGTGGTTTGAACTCTGTCAAGGAGGAAAAGGTGATTAGCAGGTGTCACCCACCCGAGACTTTTCTTGTCCTCAAATATGCATCCTCACTTGGCGATTGCGGAGATTATCAACACACCACTTAGTGGGTGTCTTTTTCAAAAATACACCTTGGAGATCCTCAGTGTGTCCACAACCAAATTCATTTCTCCTTCTCATAACTAATGACAATGTCATCTCTTTTGCTGAAAAAAAATCTGAAACTTGGGAGTTACGTTAGATTGTTCTTGTTCATCTCCTCCTCACTCTGAACCAGACACCAACCCTGTATGTTTTCATTTGTATCCCTATAGCACGAATCTTAAAAGATCTTATTAATAAAAACAAACCTGGAGCCAGGTATTGGGGTGAACGCTGAATGATCAGACTAACAGAACAAGCCACATCCAACCTCACCTTGCCAATTCCTCAGCAGATCTTGTTTCCTCAGACTGAAAGCCTCTGAATCCTCATGCAAATGAATCTCAGCTGAACTGCTGCTAAAAGCCTAAAAGCTTAAAAAGGCTCTAGTTCCTGGTCTTCACACCTTATATACCCTTCTGCTTCCTGCCATCACTTCCTGGGATTAAAGGCATGTGTCACCATGCCTGGCTGTTTCCAGTGTGGCTTTGAACTCACAGAGATCCAGACGGATCTCTGCCTCTGAAATGCTAGGATTAAAGGTGTGTGCTACCACTGCCTAACCTCTATGTTTAATATAGTGGCTGTTCTGTTCTCTGACCTCCAGATAAGTTTATTGGGGTGCACAATATATCAACCCCATATCCCATCGAGCCATATCTTGCATTCTCAGTGTGTGGCCATGTTCCTCCCCAACGGAATTACTATGACATCCTAACTTGTCACCTCTGCCAAGAGCTGTCTTAGAATTTGTCCTCTTCAATAACGCCAGGCTCAGCTTCCTAAATTAGAGATTTGGTCAATTTAGTCCCTTGTTAAGAATTTCGCATTGTTTTCTAGATTCCAGACGGGTCTAGTCTTTAGATACTGTGACACAATGTTGTGTCACAGTTGTGACCTTCTAAACAGTGTATGCGTGAGAGCAGCACAGGTAGAGTTAAAAAAACATCAAGGAAAACTCCTGTTTTAGGTAAGTTTGCAGTTTTGTATTGGGCTGTCTTCATTACTACCTGGGATGCATGTAACCCGGGTCATTTTTTTGACATACTTGCTAGGGTTATCAAATTATCGTTTCTTAACATACATGATTTTTTTAATGTTCTAGCCTTATACCCCCAAGCCCCATTATTTCATATTCTTCCTTGTCCATTACTCCCTACATGTCATATTGCTTCATGCTTAGACATTTTCACACATAATATTGACACAATCTAGAAAAATTGTTTCCTTCGCTGTATATATGGCTATTTTCACCCTTTAGACCTTTGCTCTACTACCAATGCCTTCTAGAAACCTTCATGGTGTCTATTCATTAAAATGTCCTTTCTCTGGACCAATCGGACTAGTGATACTCATGCATTCTAAAGGCTCCTGGGCCTGATGTTTTCCCGTGCATCCCTGGATTGGCATGGTGGCTGGTTGGTCACCTGGCATTCGGTGCATTTCTCTGGAATGGATGAATCAGCACCGCCTGTGGGAGCCGTGTGAGAAGTAAAGACAAGTCAGGCACTGGGGTGGGGGAACAAGGTGTTCTCTGTTTGGTTTAAGACTTGGAGAACAAAAGAAAACACGTTGGAAGAGAAGCAGAGACCAAAAGTTTGGGATTACAAATGTGTTCTGGCCAAGGATTGGCACACGCGTTGTGTTAAGGGAATGGGCCCATGGTTACTGGACTGCAGGAGACACTGTTGGACTGCAGTGTCCCAAGGAGGAAGAACAGCCATGGCCCTGAGGCAGGAGCAGAGAGCACACAGAAAGCTGGTGTGTGGAGCAGAGCGTAGACAAGGCTGTGGACCGAATTGTGTCATCCACTCTAGGGTTGAAGCCACAAGCTCAGCATGTTGTATTTGGAGATAAGGTCTTAAGAGTCTTAAGATGTTTTATTAAAAATAAATCATGTTCAACAACGGGATGCTCATTCTTTGCGAGTGCGCATAGCAAAGTCGTCAGTACGGTTCTAACCTAGTCTGACTAACGTTCTTAAAATCCACAGGAAGAAGTTTTGGACGCAGGTGGCATCTCCAGGAACATTCCGGTGCAGAGGAAAGATCACATGACGATCCAGCAGGAAGGGGCTACTTGGAAGCCAAGGAGAGAGCTCTCAGTAGAAACCAGACCTGATCTCAGCCCTCGAGCTCCCAGACTAGACAGCAGGGGCCAGGGGGCGGGGTGGGGGGAAGAATTGTATAGGCTCCATGAATGAAAACTGAAAATGTCAAAACATCAAGGCAGGAAAGCTTGACGTGGCCAGAGAAAGGCGTGGAAGCATCAAGCCCCCCATTCTATGTGGCTTCGTTTTCACATGTCTCTCACACTAACGAAAGACAGAAGAGGGTTAAGTTAGGGGAATGACGGGTGTTGGGGAGGAAGGACGGGGTGGGGGGTCAGGTCATGAGGCTACTGGGAGGTTCGGGCGGGTCACACAGATGGCCTCACCCTGGCCTTCACGGATACTGTGACCTGACGACGGTGATGACGGCTAATCATGTCAAGTGTGCGGAGGAGGAGAGGCAGGGAGCACGAGAGTGGTTCCCACGGCTGTCCACAGTTGAGTGTGCGTGGACTGGGAGGGAGCGGCTTGCACGGCGTGACACCGTGATTGTGGAGCAGTCGGTGACAGTTGCTGCTCTTCCCGGCTGTGAGGGAGACACAGAAGTCCCGTGTGTGGTTTGATGTCCTGATCTTCGGGAAAGCTAATTTCTCCCTCTGAAGAGATATCAGCGAGAATGAGTTGTGATGGCCGTGGACGGCCCTCGGCTGCTCACCAGGATCCCATGACCCAGGGCAAATGGAGATTTTCACGGCTCTGGTCACATCTGCATCCACAGATGTCCTTCACGGCGGGTCGTGTCCTTGGAAGGACGATGTTCAGAGATGACAGTGTGAAGGACTGACCTCCGGACTCCTCTCCAGAGTGCTGGCAGAGTAGTGCCTAGTGAACAGAGAACTGGCAGTGTGTGTGTGCACACGTGTGTGTGTGTGTGTGTGTGTGTGTGTGTGTGTGTGTGTGTGTGTGTATGTGTGTATGTATTGTGTGTGTGTATTTGGGTCGGTGTGTGTATACATACATGTGTGTATATGTATGGATGTGTGTGTGTCGGTGCGTATGTGTACATACATATGTATGTATATGTTGAGTGTGGGTTATGTACATGTGTATGAACGAGCATGTGCCTGTGATATGTATATGTAACACGTGTGCAGATGTGTATGTGTTTTCAGCATATATGTGTGCATGTTCGGTTGTTCGATTAGCTGAAGTGGGAAGAGTTGTCCACCGTGGGTGGGAGACACAGTGAGCCGAGTGTCCCCATCTCCCTCTCCTGACTGAGGACACATGTGAACATGTGATCAGGGCCGTGACCTCTGAGCTACTTCCTCAGCTGTCCTGTCACAGCATCCCCGAGAGTCACGGGACACAACAGTTGACGGAGGGGCCGAGGCTTCTTACGTTTCTATATCGAGAACAACAGCCCCACTGGGCCTGAGCATGCTTTTCAGCGGCAGGGGGGCGGATTAGCATGAACTGCCATGAACTGGCATGAACGTTCCACTTCTTCACCTCCGGCTCGAACTTGTGGCCGCGAGCTCAGAAGGCGGCGGCCACAGCTGGCGTGTTCGCTTCTTCTAATTGCTTTGCTTTTGATTCGGAGCTTATGCCTCTTGGGCTCCAGATTTGTTTTCTTTTTGCACCGACTTGGATGCTGTTAACAGGCCCATCTGTCTGCTTTTCTTAAATAAGTGTGAGTTGGTTTTTGTTCCCAATTTCAGGTGCTTTTCTGCTTCCTCTGCCCTTTGCCTCCTCAGGTGGTTTGGCCCGGATGGGAATGTTCTGCTGCAGGGAGGAAAGAAGTCTGATTGTTCAGTCCTTTTTCTTTAACTGCGTGGGTTTTGATTTGCTGGTGGATGTTTTTGTTTTTGTTTTTTTGTTTTTTTTTTTTTTTTTCAAGGCAGGTTTTCTCTGGGTAGTTTTGGAGCCTGTCCTGGAACTCACTCTGTAGACCAGGCTGGCCTCGAACTCACAGAGATCCGCCTGGCTCTGCCTCCCGAGTGCTGGGATTAAAGGCGTGCACCCCCACCGCCTGGCCTGGTGGGTGATTTTTATTCCGTACCTCTACTGCGCTGCTCCTTCCTGCCCAAGAGCCCCACCAGTTCATGTTCCCTGGTGTTTCTCTTCCCACCACCCTGTCCGTGCAAGAAAGCCCACAAGCTGCCAGCTGCTTTTTCCTCAAAGTCACAAACAGAGCCGGGCTGGTCGCTGGGGGCCTGTCGCACACATGACCGCACTGGAGGATGCTCCTTTCTCTGACAGTTCATGGATGGAGGGCCACTTTGAGTGGAATTCTGTCCATGCACTATGATACATGATGGTGAGGTAAAACTTATCAGACACAGTCAAATATTCACGGATGTGGGTTTTCTTGGCAATTACGTTCTTAAGATCCTTTCATTATTTGGAAGAAAGCTGTAAATTCTCACAAGAATTGAAGCAAATGCTTAAAATAAGGAGGAAAAAACAATTAAAAAAATTTTTCAGAGACAGTGAGATGGTTCAACCCGTAAAATTGCTTGCTGGCAAGCCTAACGACCTGAATTTGATTTTACACACACACACACACACACACACACACACACACACACACACACACACACACGTGCACATACACATGTAAAAACATAATGGACTTCATCCTTGTGAAGTTTAGCATTTATCCACCTATCTGTACACTGCACACCTCTGGCAATACCACCTTCCGTAAGGTATGCAGGTAACGTGTAGAAAATGATTCTGGACTGGTCAGAAAGTCCCCACCTTCTCAAAATCCTGCCTCCTCCTGTGCCTGTTGTAGCTGGAGATGATTTCTTCCCTGGGATCACCCCAAAGTCCCTTTATCCCATGTGGTGCTTTGTTACCTCAGCACGTCTGTGCCTTATCCAGGAGTCTGTACAGAGGGATGCAGGAGAAGGATCGTGAGCATCAGTCACGGGCACTCTTTAACATGAGAAGCGGTCGGTCAGGGTGAACCATAATGTCACCGTAAAGTTTCCAGGAGGAGAGGGATGTGCATCCCTTGGACAAGCAGGATGCCCAACAAGACACAGCAGATGTCAACGAGGGAGCTGAAGGATCGTCACAGCGAGCTCACCCTGGCTACAGTTGAGTTTCCTCAACAAAACAAAGAGACTCCGGTGGGCAGGGCAGCAGCTATAGTAGCCGGGAAAAGCTTTTATTCATCATAAAAGGAGGCTGAGTCATCACAGGTGAGCGTCTCACCCAGATTCCTGGAGCAGCCTTGGTGTAGGGACGGGGAATCTCCTCAGTCCTGGATACACTGCGCACCCCGGCTCATGCTGCAGATACCGAGAATACTAATACTTTATCTCCCCAAAATTTGCTATAATGGTTGCTCAAAGTTCCTGTGGACTAGGTCCATGGGTTTGTATGTCAGCTGAGCTTTTCCAGAGAAAGAGAACCACTGCAATCCATATAGAGAGAGGTGTGTTCTAGAAACTGTGGAGGGAGAGGTTTCCTGACCAGTTGTTTGCAAGTGAGGGAACTTGGTGTATTTCAGGGCTGGCTCTCTAGCCCAAGTTGATGGGATAACACTTGGTTCTGGGTTAAAGGACACTGGTGTAATTACCAGAATCTTGAGAGCCTGGACCTCTGATGTGAGGGAACAGGAGAAGGTGGGTCTCCTCACTCAAACATTGAAAGAGGGATCACCAACCTTCCACTCTTTGTCCTGTAGGACGTTCATGAGATGTGAGGATGGCCTTGCTGGCTGGTGAGGACCATCTGCTCTACTCAGTCAGATGCGAATCTCTCTGGGAAACAGAGAGAGGGAGAGAAGGAAGGAGGAAGGTAAAAAGTCTCTCAGACCCGTTACAGAAAATGGAGCCTCACAGTGAAGCTCAAACTCAGACGTCTTCTTTATCCCTACATCTCCCCGAGTTTCTGGAGCATGCTCATGGGAGGTCGAACTGTCTTTTGTACTTAGGTAGCATTCTTGGCAAATGCTTCCTCCTGCTCCCTAGAATCCGTTTTTATTTTAGAAACTGAATCAGTCTAGGAACATCGTTCCTGGAGCTATTGTTGGGTGCAGTGTGAGAAGGACTCCGGGGGCCCTGGTGGGGGCTGTGAAGCTGACACATTGCACAGGTTTTGTTCTCACTAAAATTTAACAGTCGCCACCTATTTCGAGGTGGGGAAAAGTGTGTGAAGTGGGGTGTTGACTTGAGGAACGTTGGGTCACTGGTCCCGAGAGATAAGCACCTTTCTCTTAGAGATGGGATGGAGTGAGATGTGATGCAATTATCACAGCCCTTGTACGCTGTGCGCTTGCCCTTGTCCTGAGCAGTCTTTGCTAGAATTATAGTTCACAGAAAGACATTAAATTATAGTTACGTTATAAGTCTCCGTAAATAGTCCTGAGGGACCGTGGCACCACCATGCAATCATTTACAAGATCCATACCTGGAGAATATGCTCAAAAATTTTTAAGTCCAAATTAAACAGTGCACTAAAAAGACCACCCAGGTGAAACTGAACACGTTCTATTACCCAGGAATAAATTTTGTCCCCTAATAATGTATTTATCCCACAGTAGTCCCTAGCAAGGAAAACAATGAGACAACAAAATTAGGAGTTGGATTAGGAACTTGTGTTCTCGTTCACTTGTTTGATGGCGGAGAAGGGGACTTCCTGCTTTGTTAAAAGCTGACTGCTAGTTCCGCAGAGGTTGATGGGATTCGGTGTGAAACTCATTCCATTAACAATGGGTGTAGGGTTTGGAAAAGCAGTTCAGTATTGAACGGCCCCAACCCAGAAGTGAGAAATGAATGAAGTCAAAGCTAAAACTAGATTAGAAACTTCTAAATAAAAATTCAAAAAAATAGATTAGGAACGTCTAGTACTAGCAGTTCGGCTGTGTTAAAATAGTTCGCTCTCATCCGTGTTTATTAGTTGAGCATCTTCTAGTTCAAATATTAAGACAGAAGGCATGTCAGCCACTAAGAGTTTCTGGTTTCTATGCAGGATTCTGTTGATGTCACAACCTTTTAAATCACCAGCAAATGTGTTGGCTACAGGCACCGACGACATCCTCACATTCATGTTTTCAAGTCCAGGTGGCCTGTGGGTGGCTGGCAGTGTGCACCTGTCCGTGAGTGTGCCCGCTTGCACCTACACATACAACCTGCTAAAAATTAACCAGTGAACCGCCATTTGCTGTCACTGGCGGTGTCTCTACTGTCCAGGTGATATTTCAGTATTTGAACAGATCCCTGCTTTCTTTTTCAGCCAGACAAGGCACGCTAGTTCACTGTGGTGGTGTGATAGAAAGACCTTTACCTTGCCGAAAATAAACAGATGTGTCTAGAACACCAGGTCAGCCTTCCTGGCCCAAGGCAATCATGCCGACATTTTCAGTGATTCCCTCCGGGAAACAAAAGTTTTAATTTGTGGTCTTTACACACTAAGCACCTTCAGTGATTGTGTCTGGGACCCTGTGGAGTGGAGAGGGGGCCCCTGGAGTTTGTGGGTTCCTGAAAACTGCCTGTTTATTAAGAAGCTAAAATGCTCGAGTATCTCAGTAGGAATCCTGCCTGGGAGATCCTTTCCCACCCGGTTCTTTCCCCTCCCTCTCCTCCAGTGTCCACACATCCCCATATTTTCTTCCTCTTCCTGAGAGAAGGGAAAAGCTCGCTCTGCTGCCCATGCTGGCCTTGAACTCCTAGGCTCCAGCCATCCTCACGCTTCTGGTTCCAAGGGGCTTGACCGGCAGGCACACCTCCTCCGATGTGCCTGGCTGCTAAGAGGTTTATTTTGAAAAGAGATGCATCTGGGGCTAGAGATGGCTGAACGCACAGGAGGTGGAGAGACCGTGGCGGATAAGGTCATAGAGTTTTGGCAGAGTAAATGATTCATCTCGCATCGAAGGGAAGTAGAACTGGCATTGTAAAAACAGGTTTTAACAAAAAATATTGATACAAATATTAATTCCCCCTCACACCCCACCCCCCTCTGAAATACACACTTATTTGGTGGGAACAGTCTGTTCTGGTTACTTTGCCTTTCCAAGACCAAAATCTCCTGCTTCTCTGTCTTTCCTTCCTTGTTATTTCTACCAACTGACTTTTTCTGTCTGTCTGTCTCTCTGTCTCCATCTCTCTCTCTCTCTGTCTCTCTGTCTCTGTTTCTCTCTCCCCATCCGCAACACTCTTGCTTTCTCCAGCCACTAGCCAATCCCCATTTCATG
The DNA here is from genome assembly GCF_007827085.1 of Peromyscus californicus insignis. NCBI lineage: Eukaryota > Metazoa > Chordata > Mammalia > Rodentia > Cricetidae > Peromyscus > Peromyscus californicus. The sequence goes on from NW_026294535.1 coordinate 14,868,257, forward strand.
GTGCAGCCTTCCTCTGCAGTGGACAGGAATTTCTCTCTTCCTGGCTTCCTGGGTTCCCTGCTATCTTTGCCAGTGTTTTTGGCTCTTGGAGATTCCAGCTCAGAGCTGTCAGTTTGCATTTTATGTAGAAGTTCAGCTCCCTCAGCTACATCCTGAACATCTGAGGAGAGCCAGGAAGAGCGCATATGACACTTTTTAAATTCCTGACAGATATTATTAGTGTTCAATGCATAGATAGCATCTTTATTGATACTAATTTTTCCACTTTTTCAGCCACATGTATTTCCTTCATTGTTCTTGCCCAACTGTGTTAAACTTCTCAGTAATTCCTTTGAATGGGTGAGTGAGAAAAAAAGAAGTCGCCATTACAGCTAAACTATTCATTTGTGGAAAGCAAATTATGAAATTAATGATACTAAACAGCAAAAAAAATTAACTAATAAACTGATTCTAGTCTGGAAGAGTATTCATAGATCATTCAGAAAAGGACACTCATATCCACAAAAAGGGAAAAGTTGGACACCAACTAGATCCCTAAACCCAACTATAGAAAATTCCAGATAGACAATATACATTTCAAATATAAGAAGTAGCCATTTGAAATGCAGCTGGGTAGACACAACTTCAACTGCTAACAGCACTTTCCATGGTAGCTCAGGGGCAGGGAGCTGGCCCAGAATGGACAAGGCCCTGGGTTCAATCTCAAGAACCACAAAGACCAACCAGTGGTTAAGAGCACCTGTTGCTCTTCCAGAGGACCTAGGTTCAATTCTCAGCAACCACGGGATATTGTCTACACTGTCAAAACTGTCTGTAACTCCAGTTCCAGGGGATCTGAGATGCTCTTCTGTTCGCCCAGGGCACTAAGTACATATGTGATGCATGGACATACATGCAAGCAAGACACCCACATACATACAATAACTTTAAAGAAAGACCTGCCCTCAGAAAGGGAGTCAAGGAAATTCTGTGAAAGTTGCAGTTACACTACTTCTTACTGTCTCTTAGCATTTGTGGATGCAGAATTACTTAAGAAATTTCAAGTCTGAATACATACTGTCTGCAAAAGGTTGGTATATTTCATTTTAGCACTGATAGATGTAATATCTTGGTAAAAATGAGGAAAAAATTACCTAGTATACTGTGTGCGTCTCCTATAGCCACATGATAGCAAATGGATACTTCTTTGAGTTTTTAACAATAAACACATTGTGTTGTGTATGCATATTATTACGTAGTTCAATGTCACTAAAATAGTATCATGTCCACAAAGAAACAATATTCAGCCATTTTCATTATTTTTATGCCTAATAAGTTAACTGAAAAATAAAAAAGAAACTACTCAAAACTGGCCTAGTAAATTTGGACATGGCTTGTTCTTGACATGACTAGACATCGGCTGTGGCATTAAGCCCTGCTGCTGAATGTGATTTGTAAAATTCTGATATTTAGAGTCAAATATCACTTTTGAAACCAATGAAACTTTAGCAAAGAGACAAGGGCCAATATTCGGCTTCCAGAGACCTTACTGAGTGCAGGATTTAATAGAAAACGTGTATGTGGTAGACAATTGAAGCTGTGAATGCCCCTTCAGACACTCGTGTCTCAACTTAATGAAAACAGCTTTAGCTCTGGACTAAGAGATCATTCATCCAACCCCATCCCAGTGCTTTCTGGCTGGGAGAACTTGGCTAGGATTCCTAACGCATTTGATTATTCCTCATCTGCAAAGAATGGGCTTTGAGATTAGAATGTGAACACTATAAATGTCCAGAAAGGAAACACTGCAAGCGTGTGGAGGGTGTGTGTGCGCACACGCGTGTTCAGGCGCATGTACCTGTGTGCTCGTAAGGAGGCCAGAGCATCAGATGTCCCTGTCATTCCCTGCTTTATTTCTTTCAGCAAGACCTCCTTGCAGAGCCTGCAGAATCCATTCTTTGGCCAGACTGGCAGCCAACAGATCCCTCCTGTCTCTGCCGCCCCCAGAGCCAGGGTTACAGGCTTGCGCGGGACTGTGACTGGCTTTGAGGTGGGTGATGGGATCTGACTCTGGTTCGCACACCTGTGGAGCCAACACTCTTCCGTGCTAGGCCCTCTCTCCAGTCCACAGAGGTGCTTTGGAACCACGTTGTTCATGCCTCCAGTTTCTCCACATCACAGAGAGTAGGACCCACCTGGACATCAAGGGACCAAGACGGTTGAAATTTGCAATGTGAGACTCAGACATAATGTCAGGGGTGAGAATGAACCTGTGTGCTCATCCCTCTTTGAATTACGGCCATGTGTTATAGATGTCTATTATGACATTGGCCCATGATGAGCAAGGCTGAGGGGCCATCACAGCCAAGTATGATCACACGTGTGGTGTGATATAGAGTGTTCTCAGGCCAGGGCTTCCGTCCACAGAATGCCCTTGTAACGAAAACAAGAGCCAGACACAAGGACTGGCCGGTTAACCTGATTTGTAGCCCTGTGTGTGCCAATCACTCTTCTTGATATGCATTATCTCACTGAACACACCCAGGAACTAGCTAGCATCCTCAGTTCACAGATGCATACACGGGGGGTGCAGGAAAGTTGTGCAACGGTTCCTTAAACACAACCCACAAAACTCCTGGTAAGATGTGAACCGAAGCCAGCTGAGCCCAAAGCCTTGTCTCTGCTTCTCTGAAGGCGGAGCTCTTACATGAACAGCGTGGAAGGCATTGCGCGGGTCCGGGCCTGGGAGATGACGGATGTGTGAAGGAGAAGGCCGGCTGTGTGGTTGGATGGCCCTGGGTAATTTTTGTCTGTCTGGTATGCTGCCCGAATGGCGTGGAATCTGCCCCCAGTTGGTGCTAGGGTGAGGATGTCTGGCACTCAGAAGGTTCTGTGTGTCCCAGAGACAGGTCAAGCGTCTTTTTCCAGGGCCTGGGGCCGCTCGCCCCCCCTTTGACCCACATAACTGACAGACACAGAACACAGGTGCGAGATCAACTGGTCTGTTTTCTTGGGTGGAATTTTTCTGCTAAAAAAAAAGAGAGAGAGAGAGAGAAACAAGAAAGAAAAAAGATGCAGAAAAACAACAGCTTCCTATGACCTCATTCTGCTAGAAATTCCTGGATATGTCTCTTATTTCCTTTCTGGTTCCAGGATTTTTTTTTTTTTTTTTTTAGACTGATGCCAGTTTCTTTAGGAAGAAACAGATATCAACAACAACAACAAAAAAGGTGGGGTGTTGACTTCTGTTCTAGAATACTTTGAAGCAAAACACCAACTAGTGGATCCCTAGTAACTAGCTCAGTTTTCAGACAGATGCCGCCATTTTTCCCCAGGGGGCGGTGCTCAGAGTTTCTGGATTAGACCTACTGGCCATGTTCAGTCAATCCTGTAACTCGTTCATCAGAACTACATACTACAGGTGTGTTGTGGCAGACCACCCCCCAGACCTTCTGGATTAGAGAGATCTTAGTTGTTTTGTGCTTTTATAACAAAATACCTGAGCCCGGATAACTTATAAAGAATAGAAATTTATTTCCCATAGTTCTAGAGGTTGCAAAGTCTAAAATCTGGTTTTTTTAAAAAGTGTGTGTGTGTGTGGGGGGGGGGTTTGCACATGTATGCAGTTCCCAAGGGGGCCAGAAGAGGGAGCTAAACTCCTAGGGGCTGGAGTTCCAGGTGCTTATGATCTCTACAACGTTGGTGCTGGGAACCAAACTTGGGTCCCCTGTTAGAGCAGTGTCTCACTTAACCAGCCCGAGGAGTCTCAGATCAAGACTGACAGGTTCAGTTATTTCGTGGAGTCTGCTTCTCACTTCCAACATGACTCCTTGAGGCTGCATCCGTGAGTGGGAAGGAACCTGCAGCTTCACACAGCAGTAAGAGAAGAGTGAGTCGGTTCCTGGAAGTCCTGTTCGTCGAATTCTCACCCTTCCCTGAAGAGGAGCCTCATGACTTGTTCCCCTTCCAGAGACACCTCCTTCCAATGCCATCACCTTCATGAGCTTTGAAGGGCACATGTATTCAGGCTGTCGTGATGGATCTGAGAATCATATCTCATAAGTTTCCCAGCTGCTTTCTACACCCCCAAGGTACTATCTTATGAACTCGTTAAATACAGAGCACAGGCTTTTATGGAATCTTTGGTAGAGGGGCTGCCTGGATGGTCAGTCATTTGATGGAGACTCAAATTTTCACACTTACTATGGGAATGACTTGGGGGAGATTGAATCCATCATTTTTCTTTCTCTTTCATCTGTTCACATTTTTTTTGTTTTTGCTTTTTGCTTGTTTCTTTGTTTTTGGCTTGGTTTCTCTGTGTAGTTTTGGTGCCTGTCCTGGATCTCACTCTGTAGACCAGGCTGGCCTCGAACTCACAGAGATCCACCTGGCTCTGCCTCCCAAGTGCTGGGATTAAAGGCGTGCACCGCCGCCGCCGCCGCCGCCGCCGCCGCCGCCGCCGCCGCCGCCGCCGCCGCCACCACCTGGCTTATCTGTTCACATTTTTACTTTTATTTTTATTTATTTATTTATTTATTTTTATTTTGCAATACAATTCAGTTCTACATATCAGCCATGGATTCCCTTGTTCTCCCCACTCCCGACCCCCTCACCTTCCCCCCAGCCCACCACCCATTCCCATCTCCTCCAGGGCAAAGCCTTCCCCGTGGACTGAGATCAACCTGGTAGACTCAGTCCAGGCAGGTCCAGTCCCCTCCTCCCAGGCCTAGCCAAGCGATCCTGCATAGGTCCCAGATTTCAAACAGTCAACTCATGCAATGAGCACAGGACCCGGTCCCACTGCCTGGATGCCTCCCAAACAGATCAAGCCAATCAACTGTCTCACCCATTCAGAGGGCCTGATCCAGTTGGGGGCCCCTCAGTCATTGGTTCATAGTTCATGTGTTTCCATTCGTTTGGCTATTTGTCCCTGTGCTTTATCCAACCTTGGTCTCAACAATTCTCGCTCATATAAACCCTCCTCATTCTCGCTAATTGGACTCCCAGAGATCCACCCGGGGCCTAGTCATGGATCTCTGCATCCAGATCCCTCAGTAGTTGGATGAGGTTTCTAGCACGACAATTAGGGCTGTTCACATTTTTAAATCTACTGGTCTGGAGCCTCACTATTCCAGTACATGTCAGTCAAAAATCTGCTTGGCTCTTGTTGCAAAGTCTAAGGATCCAGGAGAGAGCTGTTGCCTACATCTTGCAGCCTCCACTCACTCTTTAACTCACTCTTCTTTCAGTAATGACATTTGATTTCCCTTGGGAGTGCTACCTGTACCCAGGGATCATATTGATGGGACTGCCAGTCACAGGGTGGGCGTGGCAGCTACAACAAATGACTCACAAAGACCCCGGACCTAACCCTGGAGCCTGTGGACATGTTATATGCAAGTAAAAGAGGCATTGCAGGACTAACTGGGGTTATAAGCTCTGAGACACAGTGTTTTGAATGTGTTTGTAGATGAAATAGAATCATATGAATCCTTTAAGTCCAAGGCCAGGGACTGGGGGAGAGAGTTCAGTTGTTGTTGTGAAAGTGCAAGGACCTGAGATATTCCAGAACCTGTGTTAAGGGTTGGGGTGTCATGGTGGACAATACTTAGAACCCTGGGACTGGAGAGGCAGAGACAGGCAAATCCCTGAAATTCAGTGACCAGCCAGCCCAGCCTTATTGATGGGCTCCAGGCCAGCAAGAGACCCTGTCTCATAAAAACAAGGTGGACATAAACTGAGCAATGACACCCGAGGTTGACTTTGGGCCTCACACATGCGCCACGTATGTGCATGCACACACACAGCACGTGAGAGAGACTTTATAGCTGGAGGCCCAGCAATGAAGCTTTTTGCTCTGGAACAGTTAGAGAGATGCATATTATGAAAGGGACTATATTAGTTAGGGAACTCTAGAGTCATAAAACTTATAGAATTGAATATATATGTATATTTATTTACATATGAATTCTACCCATATAAATTCATACATATGTGTATACACACACACACACACACACACACACACACACACACACACACATACATACACACACATCCCTATGAATTTATTGGAGTGACTTACAGGCTGCAGTCCAACAATGGCTAGCTGTGAATGGAAAGTCCATGAATTTAGTAGTTGCTCAGTCCCACAAGGCTGGGTATCTCAGCTGATCTTCTGTATATGCTGGAATCCCAGAGAAGTCGGCTCCAATGCCAGTGAAGGAATGGATGTGCTGACATGATGAGGGCAAGCAGGCGAAGAAGGAATCAACCCTTCCTTCTTCCACTGTCCTCATATAGGCTTCCAGCAGGAGGTGTGGCCCAGATTAAAGGTGTGCCTTCCTGCCTCAAGGTCTAGATTAAAGGTGTGTGTCTTCCAGCCTCAGGATCTGAATCAACAGAGTGTGTCTTCCTACCCCAGGATCCAGATCACAAGTGTGCCCTCCATTTCCAGATTGTAGTTCATTCTGGATATAATCAAGTTAACAACCAAGAAAAGCCCTCAAAGGGACCCAACACACTTGATGTTGGGGTGAACCCCATATAAGACATGGGGGGGGTGTGTCAGCAGACTTGACCTGTGGCCAGCCCTTAACTTACAGCCTGAAAGGCAGCAGGTGCCTGGGTGACACAGCTCCCAGGGACTGAATCTGGATGGGTTGCATGAACTTGGAAGCAGATTCTTCTCCACAAAACCCAGTAAGGAAGCCTGGCCCGCTAACATCTTGACATGACCTAGTAAGCTTGTTGCTTAGCAACAAGTCTCACCAATAAGTGGGTACCACTCCAAAAGCCTCGGTGCTCCAGCCTCAGCAATGGGACTCCTCTCTTCTCAAATCAACAAGGATGTCCTTTCTCGGCTCTTCTGTCCTGGTGACCCCTCCCACCACCTTCCTGATAACTGGGAAATCCTGACTCTGGTCCAGCTACCAAGCGCCCTGATGTTCTTCCGTCAATTTAATCTTGGCTAATAATTTCCTGGATTCTTACGTACTGGTCTTTTCTGTAGTAATAGCAATGATCGGGACAGCAACATGGACAGCTGACACTCGTCAGTAAGAAATCTATGCTGGAGTAAGTACTATATTATTATTATTATTGTTGTTGTTGTTGTTATTATTATTATCATTTTGTTTTTGTTTTGTTTTGTTTTTTTGAGACAGGGTTTCTCTGTGTAGCCCTGGTTGTCCCAGAACTCACTCTGTAGATCAGGCTGGCCTCGAACTCAGAGATCCACCTGCCTCTGCCTAGGACAAAAGGCATGCGCTACCACCGCCCTGTGTAAGTACTATATTATTGACCGCATAGCATCAAGGAAGGAAGCGAGGCATAGAAAACCCAAGTAACTTTTCCCCTGATCACAAAGTGGCAGAGGCAGTCGCTGGGCACTTCTGGCTGGAGAATAGGAATCACCATGCACTCTTAGATGTCATCCTGTTACTTAGTACTCTATAGACTGAGTTTGGCTGCCAGTGTCTCGGGTGACCAGCATCCTGCTCTGTTGGGGGGTACAGTTTTCGCTAATTCATTTCATTTTGACATTTTGTGCTTCAACAAGTGTGTGTTACTCCAGTGACTAATAAGCAGCTAACAAATATATATAATATATAAAAAATATTTATATAAACTGGGCGGCATGTATGTCAGTGGCACTTGTAGGAACTCTAAGGGAAATCATGCAGAACTTAAACATGGCGACTCAAGGCCATTAGTCCCTTTAGTTCACTTGGGCCGGGGGTGGGGAAATCCCCAAGCAGAGCAGCCCAACCACTTTCCCCCCAGCTGTGATGCACAGATGATTTCCGAGAAGTGAAAAGAACTTTCGGAGGCTTCTCGATCAGCTGCTTGGGCGACATCCGGCTCTAGCCTAACCACTAATCTCAGATGTCATAGCAACACAGGTCACCGGGAGCCCAAAATAGTCCTGCCCAGAGCTCTTTCCACTTCTCACTTGAGCATGTGGGGGAAAGGTGTCTGTCTGTCAGCCACAGCTGCTGCTCTTCAGAGACGGGGCAGATGAGATGCTGCCGCTGTTTAACTGGGCCCTGTCCACCCCAGCCGCAGCCCCTTCTAGCCACGCTTGTTTCCCTTCATCCAAGAGTCCCCTGGAGTCTTTCAGCGTCATGCACATGTGGTGTTTACATGAGGCTTGACAATGTGTGAAATCCCCCGTAATCCCAGCCCTTCCTTGCTTGTTCCAAAGCACAGCACACTGTTTTCCTTTTGTAGAAACTCACTGGAGGCCTTCGGAGAGATAACCTGCAGGAAAGGCGTTTCGGGTTCCTCTAGACCTCCTGGCTCCTGCCTCACATCTCATCTCGGGTGTCATCAGCTCCTCCCTCTGTCCACAGTGAGAGCTGCTGCTGAGACAAAGCAGAGCACTGCCAAACAACTCGCTGTTCGGCCTTCTCCAGAGTGCAGGGATTACAGGTGTGTGCCACCCCGGCCAGCTGGCCATGTGGTCTGGATTAGAAATCTTATCTAAAGAAAAGAAAGCTCTCTGGCTTTTCCTGAGAACAATGTACACGCGTCATCAAAAATACCAGTGCGTTCAGCAGTTGAATTTGTCCTGACAAAGGTGTATTGTTTTAAGAGAGTCTGAGTGGGGCACGCTGAGCATTGAACCTGGTGCCTCCTGAGAGCTAACGATGTCCTCTCTTACTGAGCTGTACTGCCAGCCTCCAGTGACAATTCTAGCTGCGCATTTCTATTGAATTTAAATGGTTGGTGCACAAAATCTGATACAAAAAGACAACACGAGAAATTCCCCTCTTCCAACTTCTCCCAAATCCTTCTTGTGTACAGATGGTCTCAGATATATTGTGGATCAGTTCAGGTTTCTCTCTTAGTTGAACAGTGATGTAAAAACATGATCTGAGAGGAAGCCGCACACTGCATTTTGATCTGTTCACAGTCCAGCAATATGCGGTACCAAGCATCTCACAGAGGCAGCACAGAGCTGCAGCTGCCGGCCAGATGTGTGATCACGAAAGGTAAAGCTCGATGTTTTGCAGTAGGTGCGATTATTCAGCTATGCTATTTGGCAGGGCACGTGGATAAGATACACTTTGGCTTGAGATGTTTCCAGCCTGCAGTGGATGATAGGGGATAGAATAAAACCTCCCAAGAATGCTGCAGCTGACATGGTACTTTTCAAGGAAGGGTGTCAGGAAGAGAACACACCAGTAAGTCCTAATAAGGGCAGAGGGGAAACGGATTAGAAGGGAGAGGGTTTAAATTTATGGAGTGTTGACTTTATGTCGGACACTTGATGTAACCCTTGGCTAACTTTATCTTCTCCATTTCTCTCAACAGTCCTGTGGGGTGTAAACATCCCGCGCCCCCGTCTCTACCACTTCCACTCAGAGAAGCCCTTTGTCTCGGCTTCCGCAGCTGCTGAGTGACGGGGTTGAGGCTGAAACTCCTGTCCAGGTGGTTTTCTCTCTAGTGCATGGTCTCCTAGCGATCCAGGTCCATCTGAGCCCAGGGAAGCGAGTAGTAACGAGATGTGGTACTCAACACCTCTGCTTAGGGGACAGGTCTAGAGGATGCTTTGGTGGACACCCCCCAAAAAAGATACAGAAGCCCACAAGAGCCACGGATCCCAGAGCCCTCACGTGGTGGAGGAGCCCCAGGGAAGGGCGGGCTTGAGAGAGGCTTGGAAGAAAGCCGAGGCCGAGGCCGCAGAAACACAGAGTCCATTGACTCTTCCAGGAGGGACCGTGTTAAACTAAGAAGACCCGTGACGTGTTCAGGAAGCAAAGCGAGCAGCTACTGCTGTGCCCTCTAAGTGAACACAGAGGGAGTCGACCCAGCCCCTCGTACCTCGCAGCATGGCGTAAGCCCTGGTATTGCCACCCTTGCCCTCAGGGGGCTTGTTAGAAATGCAGAGTTTGGGGCCCAGTGCAAGAACCCCTCAAACAGAAGCTACATTTCTGCAAGATCCTCCGTGAGCGTTTGAGAAGAGCTAGGCCCAGCCCTTCTAGAGTCTTTTAGACCCATAATTAAGACCGAGGGAGATGAACAGGCCCCACCACCATCACTTCTACAGAAGCGTGTTGTCTATTAGTGGAGTCGGGGCTTGAGAGATGCTTCCGGTTGACTGTTTTACCCAAAACCCAGCACCCTCTTCCTGCAGCCTGGGTGTGATGCTTCTCTTTGCTCCACTCATAGCCACAGATCTGTGTCCACACTTGAGAACGCGAAGCCAATGCGTTTGGCATTCAAATATTCACAGAACAGAGTGATCTCTGCCAGGAGCTGGGCTCAAGCACCTGGCCCGTGTATGTCGTGGTTAGCCTGAAAAGAGTAGTCTGTGCCAGCCATTGCTTGTGCTCGGCAGGGTCTCTAAAAGGGTGCTACAGCCCTTGGTTTAGAATCAGAACACCCAGACAGAAGTGGTCCCGAAGTCTAGTACGGAGCTTGGTGACTCATCTGGTTGTTTGTTCCAGACTTCTGATTCACAGTTACCATCTGGGAAGATTCCAGGTTCAGAGGAATTCAGAGGGAAAAACACTGTGCCTGGGTGTGGTGGTGTACACCTGCGATCCAACATGGGAGGCTGAAGCAAGGTGACAGTTAGTCTGAGGCCACCAGGGACTCCACAGTGAGACCCCCGTTCTCCATATATAAACACTGTGCACAAAAAGTGAGATCCGCTCTGGATTTACCCTGACATGTAAAGAGCTCTGAACTCCTTGTGACTCCCTTCCACATGCTACAACATAACAAAACAAGAACCACAACCAAAATGTGAACAAGCCAAAAAATCAGCAGCTCTTCTTAGGTCCCTCAGAGACTTCAGGTCACAGACTGTTGCCCACATTGACAGAGGCTGGCCCGTGAACGCCGAGAACTTCAGTTCACCCAAAGCAGAAGTGTGGGTGGGAAATGAAACCAATAACCCGAACGGCCACCGACAAAGCATTGTTGGTTCTGTTTGCCCAAGTCTGAGAATCAACCATGTTAGAGGGTCCAATCTAAGGAACTTGCCGGAGCTTTACCTCTGTCGGGTTCCTACCATGCAAAAGAAGGAAAAGGTCGCCTCCCCACTGGGGTAGGGACATCGCCATTCTGAAGTAAGCCTGAAGTTCTGGGCTCTCCTTGCCAAGGTCTAACCTCAAGAGGACTAGAGCAGCTGAGTCTGACTCATGGGGCTTTACCAGGGGCCTAAGGGAGCTTGCAAGGGAAATACCCAGCGTGGCCTCATTAAAACACAGAGCTGATCCAGGACTGTCCAGCTGCCCCCTCCCTCTACCAACAGGTCTATAGCGCTCCTGAGAAACAGCCCAGGGAGAGGGTGACAGGAAAAGCTTCAGGCTTCAAGCCTACTCAGGAGTCTCTTGGCCAACAACAGACGGCAGAGGAGACACAAAGATGGACACAGGGAGTGTCATCTCTGACACCCCCCCCCAGCTTCCAGAGATGACAGCCTGATAAACACCAAGGGACGTTACACTTGGATGACCCTACGGTGACTATATCCATGTATCCATGTGGATGGAGTCTGCTCACACGGAATGTTCTAGCTTCTCCACTTAGTACAAAGGACTAAGAAAAATGACCACAGGGTTTGGCCATCGAGGGAGAACAGAAAGTCACCCTGTAGATCCTGACAGTTGTCATCTGGTCACAAGCAAGTACTTATCCTGAGTTCTTGCCATCCTGTGAATTCCACAGGGGCTAAGGCAGCCGTGGTGGTTCACGCCTGCAACCCATGGCTTGGGAGGTTGAGTCAGGAGGATAGCCTAGAGTTTCAGGCCAGCCTGGGCTACAGAGTGTCCCTACCTGAGAAATAAAGTCAAGGAAGAAAAATACCTGTTTCAAGTCATAAAGACGTCAATGAAGGCTTTAGAGTTTATTGTGGTAAGAAGTTCAGTTCATTGATAAATATTTGAACTGACAACTTCGTCTTGATGAATCATACAGGCCAACGTGTTTCTCTCTCCCTTTTGCCCAATGTGCTAGCCACTGGGTGGGTGTCAGAGGACTTCTTTTTCTCAAGGACTAAGAGCATCTATGCTCTAGATATGATTCCTATCTTTATTGTGTAGTGAAGAGGAAGTTGTGTGTCCTTTCTGGGGTGGTTTTCCTATTTATCAAAGAGGATCATTCTAGCCCCAGAGTCCTGATCAAACAAAGTAAGAAAAAGCCCATCGATGCCACTAGTTGGGAACATTTAAAAAAATCTATAATTTTATATAATATGGAGTGAATGAAACATCAGTGAAATTATCTACGACCCAGATGCGATTTAAATGTCAGTCCTCAAAAAAAAAATGAATATTTTAGTGGAAATCATGAGTTTCTCTAAATTTCACTTTATTTTCCTAATTCCTGCAGCATCTCCTCACAGAACTTCACCTCCATTAGCATCTCTCAACAGAATGCCATTTATGTCCTGAGACGTAATTATTGGGAGAGATTATTGGGAGAGAAACAGAGTTCTGAAATTTGAAAACATATCAGGGGCACTCTAGTTGGTGTCAAAATTGGCTATATGTGGAATTTTCTCCAAAAGGAAACCAAAATAAAATATTGTTGACACGGCAAACAAACCACCATCCTTCCTGAGGGCAATATTTTTAGGGTAAATGAATCAGGAGCATTCATGGTCATCATTTCCCCCGACAACACAAAAGAAGTTAAAAATAAGTTCCTCATCCCAAGTGCAATTTGGACTGTATTTAGTTGTAAACAATTGTGCAAAATGTTTGGGGACATTTGAGGATCACACCAGGCAGTTAGACTCAACCCATAGTTCCTAAATATTTACTGCTTACACAGAACACACCATCACTGCTCCATTGGGCAAGATTATATTATTCCAGTGACCCAAGAGAAGATAAAATTAGATAAAGATGGACATCAGTCAACACTCTCTAGCGCTGCCCAGGAAGACAGACAGACAGTAGAGGAAAGAGAACAGACTTGGGTTGTTGCTTCCTGCTGTTCACATGCCAGTGGGAGGTGATCCCGGCCCTGGGATCTGGGAGTAGTTTTTGGGGTCTGGAAGGCTTGAGGGTGAGTTTTCCATGAACATCTGTCAGACTTGACTTAGATAAAGGAAGTAGATTCATGTCAGGGCTAGTTGTGTCTTCAAAATAGGGTGGGCTAAAATAAAGGCTGAAGCAGCTCTGAACCACAGACCAAATGTTAATAGAAGCAGATAGCCTGTGGGTTGGGGCATCTGCACCCACCCTTTGGTAAGCAGAAGAGCATAACAGCTTCGGATCCTGACTCTGTGTGCTCAAATGCCTCCCTTTACTTGGAGAAAATGCATCAGCTCTTCAGCCTCAGTGTCTTCCTCTACAAAGTAGGGTTCATGATGACCACAGTGCCCAAATCATCCGAAAAGACTCTACAGGACTTGAGAGATGGCTACATGGGTTCGGGGCTTTCTGCTCAAGTATGACGGCCTGAGTTTGGATCCCCGGAAACCACATAAAAATGGTGGACATCTATTACTCCAGTGGAGAGGGTGGGATGCAGAGACAGGCAGGTCCCTGGGCTCAGTGGCCAGCCATTCTAGCTGAATTGGCGAGTCTCAAATTCAGTGAGAGGCCTTGTCTCGGAAAGTAAAATGGAACAGGATAGAGAAAGACACCCGATGTGAGCTTCGGCCTTCACGTGTGTGCATACACATGTGCACACAAACATATATACCACTATTCTAGCTATTTTTTCTGTCTCTGTGGTAAAACGCCGAACAAAATCCACTTGAGAAGGAAAGGATTTATTTGGTTTACACTGCGGCCATTGAGGGAAGTCAGGGCAGGAACTCGAAAAAGAACTGTAGCAGACACCGTGGAAGAACACCACTTCCTGGCCTGCTCCATAGGCTCATGTTCAGCTAGATTTTGTGTACAGCCCGGGACCACCTGTGTAGAGATGGGTCTGACATTTTGTTGATTTGACAATAAAAATTAGGCAAGATAACCATTAATTGTGTGGGTGGGGTGGGGTGGGGTGGGAATACACAGCAAAGCTTAAAGCCGTGTTTTGTCCAAAGCAGGTGTACATTTGTTCCTCTCTGTATTTTCAGGCTGAGAAATGGAGAAAAACACTTCCAGACCATCCCTCAATAACTGTAGGCAGTTTACAGAGTTGAAGTGCCCAGTGGTTGGGCGAATGAAGTGAATGGAAAAGACATGCAAAAAATTTCCCCTCAAAATCAGAGTATATTCAGAACCTTACTTGAAAAGGGCTTATAAAGTCACAGTTGTCTAAGATGAAGCCATGGTAGAGTGGAGGGGGGCCTAACTTAGTGACTGGGATCCTCAGGACTGTCCCAGAGAGACACAGAGAGGAACGGATGAGCAAAAGACATTGGGGAATTCCGTGTGGCGATGGAGGCAAAGGTCGGGAGTGTGGTCCATGAATCAGAGACTACCAGGAATTAGTGGGTCTCCAGAAGCAGGTGAGACACTTAGAAGGTCCTTCTGGGATTCTAAGAAGGAATCAGCTACTGACACCTGTCTGGGACAGTGGACCTCCGGAGTGTGAAAGTCTGCTGCTGACGCCACCTCATCGGTGGTCACTTAACCAGAAGACATGAACACAGCATCTCTGAGGAACAAGATCTATCCAGTTCCCAGCTGATCCCCTGATGTGGATGTTGAAAAGGCCTCTCCCACTTTCTTCTCTGGCAGATGGCCCAGCAGCAGAGAAATTAGCTCCAAACGTGAGATGCTACCAGGGTGGGTTTCCTGTCCTGCTGTGTTTTCCTAAATCAGCAAGGAAAGGGCCCACTAAACTGGTACAAGCACAAAGCCCTTCGATGTAAAGACAACAGAACAGTTCTTAAATGAGACTCCCGCACTCTCTCATCCCTCACTGGCCGAATAACCCTGACATGAAGCCCTGGCACATGATGAGTCTCTGTTCAGGATGGAGCGATGGACGGGGCCCCGATATCAGTGGTTCCCTTGGAGGTGATGTTAGATGGGACTCAAGAGACATGCAGGAAGCAAGGAAGGGAAAAGTTAGCAGATGGAATTGGAAGGGGGTCTCACTTGTTGGTACAGTTTTAGCCTCCCCAGGCAGGCTCCTTGTGTCTACACAAGTCTCCTCCATAGCTGGGATCCACATTTATCTCACGAAAATATATTCAAGGAAAACATACTCCCCACCCATGATTATTCTATATTCAGTAACTCTGGTTAAACATAGGCCTCCTGCCAAAAAGGCTTTTCAGTGTGTTTAAACAGAATAACAGGAGTGCCTAAAATTATTCTTCTCCCATTTCCAGCCCAGAGCATTCAGCTCTTCCTCCTACTGCATGGTGTAACACAGCGCCGAGCATTTGGGAGGATGCTAACGGTCCCCTAAACATACTTCTTAGGTGCTGACCTGGGGTGAAAATTCTACTGCCCAACACTTGAGGGAGTTGTCAGATTCTTAGGAAATGCAAGCGTGAGTCCCGATGTACCTGGTTTGAAGCTTGAAACTTTCTGAGTTCAAGGTCTTCAGGTTTATAAGGACCTTGAAGACACACCTGTCTGTAACATTAAAAAAATGCCTCCCAGTTCTGTATAGGAAACTTAATAGGAGGCTTAAGGGCCATGTCATAGATTGGCTAACCCATAGAGTGTTAAGATTCGTGTTCCCATGTACAGGACAGGATGAAGAAACACGTTCACATTGAGGAATGCCACGGTCTCTTCGTCGTTGATAGAAACTGTCTTCCTTTCTGTAAGAAGTTTCTCTTTCTCTGAATATTGACATTCCCTGGATTGTAGTTTAATAGCTGAAGGCCACTTTATTCTCCAGCAAATGCAGCACATGCCTGGTAAAGCTTCAGCTCTGCTTCCCATCATCTCTAGTTCCTCGGAGCCGGGAAACTTTAATCCTGGAAGCTTCTGCTACTGTTGAAGTTTGTACCTTGGCCTCGGCCTTCCATGGCTAGTCCCACAGCACAGCGTTTCTGGTGTCCCCACCTTTTACAGTCGCCCCAGCCATCGCCCACAGAGTGGCTTGTCATGCAAAAAGATGAAGCTAGGACAAAACTCAAATCTTCTGAGAGTTCCAGAGTTAGATTGATACGCTGTATTTGGACATTCATTTAAAGACTCTGATGAATCTATAGGAAGAGATTTAAATATTATGCTTTTATTCCTCATTTAGTAAGAATTTTTCAAGCAGCAGGACCTGACTGTAGACTCATGGAGGTATCATTTTTTTTTTCAATTTTCTGCCCTTCAGTTGTATGAGTAACTGTGTCTTCAGAATACATTGACATCTGCCATATCAATAAGCATTGTCAATACCTGCTTTGTAACCAGCTCTTCAAAGCATTGGCTGCACCACAGAGGTGAAGAAAACAGAATCCCTGCCCTTATGGAACCTGTATCCTGGTCCTGGACACCAGCCACAGGCGTGGGAACTAATTCAATCATTCCAAATAGGATTCATGCCATGAAGAAGATGAAAAGCAGGGCTGGAGTGAACGTTGGGTAATTACAGGCACTGGCTGCTCTTCTGGAGGACCTGGGTTCAATTTCCAGCACCCACAAGGAGGCTCATAAACATTTGTAACTCCAGCTGATCTGAGCCCCTCTTCTGAATGTAAACACCAGTCACGTACATGGTACACATACATACATACATACATACACACATACACACAAGCAAAACACTCATACACACAAAATAAGTCACTTTTAAAAGATAATAAAGAATAAAAGCAAACAAGGAAAAAGCAACCAGAAGGGATCATTCTGAGGAGGTCTTGTCTGGGGAAGGACATTTTAATACTCAAGGATAAAAAAAAAAAAAAGCCCTGTTTAAATCCTGAGGGGAAGAATGTTCTATGGAGGCTTGCCTGTGGTATCATGTAGCATTGAAGAAAGAGACATGTAACTATAATGGATGAGTTTGGAAGAGGATGAAGAGCAGGGGGAGCCTGGTGCTATGGGACTCTGTAGGACTGTGTGGATCTATCCCCCAAACTGATGTAAAGACACTGAAAAGTTAGTTATCACTGCCGTGGCATGGCCTGACCCATGTTTACATGCTTACTAAAGCTGAATGAGGGAAATGAATTGGAAGCAACAAGTGAAAACTTGTCCACTATGGACACATTGCAGCACTCCAGGCCAAAGGTGACGTTGGCAGCAGAAGGATATGGAGACAGACAGACAGACACAGTGGAAACATTTTCAAGTTACACTAAAAAGATTTGCAGTGATTTCACCAAAGGATTAGGCAGAAGTGAGATGAGTAAATGCAGAAGCTGGACTTGGGTGATTTCCAGCTGCCTGGCTCAGTAAACTGGGTAGTCCTGAGCAGACAGGCAATAAACATGCCAGAACTGACTTGATCTTTGTTCGCATTGAAATCCAAGTCTCCAAACTGATGACCAAGGGAAGAACAGAAGGGTGGGGAACAAGCAAATTAATTCATGGAAGAAGAGTTTACGTTCTCAACCTGTGGGTCATGACCCCTTGGCTAACCTCTAACTCCAAAAAAAATTTACATTCTGATACATAACAACAGCAAAATTACAGTTATGAAGTAGCAATGAGAATAATGTGATGGTTGGGGGTCACCACAACATGAAGAACTGTATTAAAGGGTCATAGCGTTAGGAAGGTTGAGAACCACTGGTTTAGGGAATGTGTAATGGGAAGCAGCAGGTCAAGATTTCATTCAGAAGGAAGCAGGTTGTGAATGAAGGTGGAGGACTTCATGGTTTATTCTCCAGGCAGAGTACCAATAAGACTCCAAGGCAATCCTGGGCTGAGAACAGCGGAACCAAACAGTGTGTGATGAATGAGGAATGGGCTGTATATGGAAAAGACATTTTTAAAGTGATCCTGTGATTTAAGAAGTGATTTCTCATCATCTCCTTGGCTGACTTTGAAGAAAGACTTTAAGAATAAAGAAAAGACCATAAACTACATTGTCTTAAATTACAGAACCAAGTGATGCTGTCTGGGTACATTGATTCAGCCATTATCAAGGGCATTTTGCTAGCATGCTGTTTTTTTTTTGTTTTTTTTTTTTTTGGTTTTTCGAGACAGGGTTTCTCTGTGTAGCTTTGTGCCTTTCCTGGAACTCACTTGGTAGCCCAGGCTGGCCTCGAACTCACAGAGATCCGCCTGGCTCTGCCTCCCGAGTGCTGGGATTAAAGGCGTGTGCCACCACCGCCCGGCTATGCTAGCATGCTGTTTTAACATTAGCACCAAAGACACCCAGACACATTTTCTTTTCCCAACAAAATTGCTTTAAAAAAATTCGGAGACAAAATAATCCTTGTACAAATTTTAAATAGGAAGTACAAATCTTCCTGTGCTTCAGAGGTTAGATAAAAATAGACGAAGGTTGTATGTTTAAATAGTAACACAAGTAATTACAGACACCCATACTTTTATTAGGACTTATAGTTTAATTTAGGATGTTTTTAGAAATGGGGATTTCAGACATGCATATTTATCACCAGTCTTTCTTTCCAGATTCAATTTATGGACCATTAAAAAATAAATCTGCTGCTCCCAACATAGTTTTGAGTGATGCCTTCTAAATTCTCTCTAAGTGAGCTTAAAAATAAAACGTACTTGTGTCTATGCTAAAAATGACATGCATGGGCTTAATCTTGCCTTTCCACTCACCAGCAGGATAGAGTCTCCAGAAAGTGATTGATGGATTGGCTTTGCTCCAGAAATGAGCTCTTCTGTGGACATCTCAGCTCTGTTCGATGAGCTGATTCTCTGCCCCTGACTGTGGCTCCCCCCCAATCCTTCCAGTCAAATGTTATGTGAAATATCAATAACTTTGTACAAAGAAACACATGTTTGTTAAGGGATGTTCCAGCTATTTGGGGTTGAAGGGAGATAATAACTTTTTAAAGGAAGAAGTAAAACAGTGGCAGGTGGCACCCGTCAACACGGACTTACAGCCCAATGCGGCTTTTGAAGAGTCCGTAAGATCAGACTGGCCTTTATCCCGTGGTCAACTCTGAATCCAGCATCCTCATCAGAGGCACAGGCCATGTGGGAACAGCTTGTACTGTGGGACACACAAGAGGCCACCCATCTTTCTCTGTGGCAAACGTTGCTCTGAAGATTAACTAAACATCCGCGTGCATATCACTACTCACCTGCTCTCTCACCCCAGTCCAGGAATGGAAGGACTGAAGATCTAACATGCATTTCATGTGCCGCCACCAGTAGGTATTCCTCTCTTTTGAAAGTTTTCTTTTCCCACTCCCACGACTTCCCCAGATAGAATCTGGCTCTTTCCTTTCAGCATCTTGGCACCTATACTTGCTATTTTATTCTACTACTCATAACACTGTGCCTAATTGCATCCAAGAGTCTCCCTTAGTTTGAGTTTTATATTTCTATGGTTTCGGTAGTGAAGGTCTACATCAGGCTTGAGAGAGGGAGATGCTGTAGAAATGGCCAGGGCATCCATCTGGGATGCTACTCAAGTTTCTGTGGAAGTGACTGCTTATAACAGTCACTGCTCTTGGCCATGTCATCTGCAGCCAAAAAAGGAGAGGAACGTGTGCGTTTCGTTTATCTTCAAGTAATTCTCCCAAGCTCACCCACTAATAGTCATGAAATTTGAACAAAAAGCCCCAAAACCCAGAAGTAGATGCTTGATTTCAAAAGAGTAATCTTCGTCCATTTACCTCATTATCCTTGAATGTCCAGTCCTTGAAAACACAGTGGTTAAACCTTCCTTTGTAACTTCTCACATCCCCACCGCTGCTAACGTAACCTGTAACATTAGTATTGCAAACTCTCTGGCCAGGGACAAAGTGTCCCTTGTAAATGGATTTTCTGATGTCATGGAGAATAATACTCAGTAAACATTCGATGAATGCGTGAATGAACACCTGATTGGCACAGAAACCAGGTTATTTCCATTGTACTTAGTAGTCTTCATAATTATCTCACGTGCTGTGTGCTCGGTATCTGATTTTAGTAATTATTTCATCTTGGTTGGTTGCCTGCTTGCTTCCTACCATTTCCTCCCTCCCTCCCTTCATCCCTTCCTTCTTCCCTCCCTTTCTTCCTCTTCCTCCCTCCCTTTCTTCCTTTTCCTCCCTCCCTCCCTCCCTCCCTCCCTCCCTCCCTTCCTCCCTCCCTTCTAGGCTTCTTCCCTTTCTTCTCCTTTTGTTTCTTCCTTCCTTCCTTAATTCCTTTCTTCCCTCTCAATCGCTAGATGATTCACAAATATTATCTTACACACAGTGCACAATGATGAGGTGCAAGTATTATAATAATTAATTTTAAATTTGAGAAAATGAGACCCAGTGGCATTAAGTAACTTTCAGGATTCAAACCCAGGACTGAAAGACTATAAGATCCATGGTCAATCCATTTTGTTGGTTTGTGTCTGGCATTTAAAAGGTTATCATTGAAGAGAGAGATGACTTTTCAGGGTTATTAAATGTTCATTTTAAAATTAAGGAAAACTGAGGAAGAAGAACTTTGACAAATATGATATAAATTAGGAAGGTGACGTATTTTACAGCCCTAAGCAAAAGATAAAACAGAAAGAAATAGAAGTGAACAGTGATTGAATTATTAGCTTCTCCAGGAATCTTTGTGTCATAATTGATCTTGTGTCCCTAAAGTTACAATATAACTATCTGAATGGGATCATTTGGGCATGAAATGAAGTTCTTTGAGGGACACCAATGTTCAGAGACACCAGTGATGGCCTCCAGGTACAGAGAAAAGGAAATACAGATCAGGGCCCCTGTGAAGGATGTCACTTGCAGAAAAGCCCAAGGTGCACTGTTTCTGGCTCCTGGCTCCTCTCCTTACCAATCAGTATACATCCTTGTGAAGGTAAGAATGGCATGCCTGCATTTCTGTTAGAGATTTTTCAGTTGAGTGGAGGATTCATCATATTACTAAATGCTGCTAAGGCAAAGTCCCAAATCCTTGTCTAACCCATCTTTGAAGCAATGTAGGATCTGTTTCTTTGACTCCTCCAGCCTTATCTCGGCCACTCAATCTGCTGTTGAGTCTCCTCTTAACACTGCCCTTCTGTGTTTTCTTCCCCCTCCCCTTCCTCCATCTCTTCTCCTACCCCCCTAGTGTTTTCACCTCTTATCTTTCATGTCTTTTTTTCTTAGAGGTGCCCAGACAGCCAGGTATTTCTCTACACCGGGCTGAGCACTTCCTAGACCATGACAGTGGCCAAGTTCAATCTCACGCTACTGCAACACAGAAGTACAAGTACTCAGGCACTTCATCTTGAATCCCTCAGCCGTCTCTCCGGGTGTCAGCACAGGCCAAGGAGTTCAGGAGTCCTCTGCCACTGCCCGCCTATCCAATATGTTCTACTGCCGTCAGCCCAAGATAAGACACAGACATTTTGCAGAAGCCACATGACTGTGATTCTGGTCCCTGTCAGCCAGTTCATGGAAGTCACAGCAACTGACCATAACCCCAAGAATGACATCTGTTTCCCAAATGTCTGAATTCAAGCCTACACCAACACCTGAAGGCACAGGCATTTCACAAAAGAGTGGATTTTGATCAGAAGCTGGCAAGAAAAAACATTTTTTCAGAGGTATTCCATCTGAAAATAGCAGGCAGAATTTTTTTTTTTTAAGATCAGAGACTGATTTCAAAGGAGAGACCTCCCCGAATATCTCCATATTCTGATTTCTGACATACATATATATATGACTGCAGATGCTAAAGTTTCATATACAAAAGTGTTACATGGAGAATGGCAAGATGGTTCAGTGGGTAAGGGTCCTTGCTGCCAAAGCTGATCAATCCCAGGAACCCACATAATGGGAGGTGAGAACTCACATTCATAAGTTGTCCTCTATTCTCCTTACTTGCGGGATGGTACACATCCACACATACATACACACACAAATAAGTAAATAAATAAATACATATACAAACAAATAAATAAATATACATTTTTAAAAATTCTCTGTGAATCACGGGATTTGGAACCAAGAAAACACCTTTCCAGCTGTGACCTTGGGAAAGACATTTAACCTCCTGAATTTCTGTGTTCTCATCTACAAAATGGAGCCACTGTGTCAACAAAACCTCTCTGTGTCGTCTTCCACGTGTGAGGTGTCAGGGAAGGTGGAGGAGCCACTATTGATCAAATTCAAGCTGTTTGAGTTCTTTCCTCTGTTGTCTTAGGGACAGGAAAGCTTTTCTATTAGAGAGGGTTTAAATTCATGCCTAGAAAGTTCAGCCACATCATAGCTATAAAAGCTGAGAGCGCCATGGAGAGCAAACCAGCAAGTAGCATTCCTCCATGGTCTCTACTCCCGTTCCTGCATCTGCTTGGGTCCCTGCTTTGACTCTCCCATGTGTAAGCCAAATAAACCCTTTCCTACCCAAGCTGCTGGCTATCACAATCTTTATTACAGGATTAGAAAGCAAACTACGACATCTATCAAGCCAGGATCTTTCTGGGAGTGACAGGAGCTGGCAATGTTATTCCACACCCCAACCCCTTTGAGAAACCCAGGACGTGTGCTCTCCCTGTAATATCCATATATCCATTGTGGTCTCGAGGCTCTGTCTTCAAAGCCATGTCTCTAGACAATGAGTCATGATGTAGACTGGCCGACATGCAAGGTTGACTGCGTAGATGCTGCTCATTGAGTGGTGCCTCCTCATCCCAACCCAGCTCTCTCCCCTGGCCCCTAAGAGAGTTTTCTTTTCTTAGAACAAGGTGGATTCTACCAACACACACAATGGGTTTGAAATGTGAGCTTGGCGATTGCTAGCTGTAGGATCTGGGCCTGACTTAAGCATCTCCCACTCTCCGATTTCTCAACTGGGAGGTGGGGGTCACAAGAGTACCCCATCTTTTCAAACCATTGTGTTACTGGATGAAATGAACTCATGTGGGTAAAGTGACCGACAGACCGACAAGTCCTGGGACAGCCTGTGTCCAGAATGCTTGCTTTGACAACTAGTTTATATTCGCTGCCATAGAAGCAGCTGAAATGACTCAGTTCCTGGCACTTTACTCCCAAAGGCCAGTAAACACCTCCAACATCCCTCTGCCCTCCCAATATAACCGACTCCCTTCCCCACTTGACTCAGATTCTCACAGCCCGGCTTTAGCGCTTGTGGTCCATGACGGTCGCTGTTTTTCTTACTGTTCTTTCTCCTTTGTGTGAGCAGGTGTCTAGCATTGCCTGGTACATTGTACATACTGGATAAATGTTTGTTGAATTTGGATCAGTAAGTAGTTTGACAAGGGCCACCCAAGTTCATTTCAACTTGATAAGTGGATGCATTATTTTGTATCTTATCTTTGGAACGACTACTGTTTGATCTTTCCCAAGGGGCAGTGAACACTATAAGTTTGAGGTCCAGGGAACAGAGACCCACAGATCAGCCATAATGTAAAGAACAAAAGCCATTAAGGATTTTAGAAAGAGAAGCATGTAGCTCCAATAAACCTATTTCCCCAAGCAAAATTTTAAATTTTCATTAACCATTTTTGCAAGAGAACCAGTGATAAAATACTTGCCTATTGGTGAAATTATTAAGGCCAATCCACGTAGTTAAAAGGAAGGTTTATTTTGTGGAGTAACTTACAAGTGAAGGGATAGGTTACATGGTCTGGGAAAGGTGTAGCACAATCTGGCGGTGTTCTCTGGAGAACTCTGCTTGGTCTACCTCCAGCATCCAGGGTCCAGGAACCAAGAGAGCAGGTGCATCTGAATCTCGGGTCTTCAGGGTCCTCTCTCGGCCCCCGCCTTGTAGGCATGACAGTTACCGCAGCCTCAGTGGGGGTTGACTTCCAGATCAAAGCTGGAATGGCTACCCACTACACTTGCCAGCCTGTAAAACTTCTTATCTTTTGTTATTTCCTCACAGTGAGAACCCAGTGTTGAAAGGGACGGGGTGGGGGGACGATATGATTATTTTATATATGTGTGTGTTGAGATCTTTATATTTACATATATTATATATTTATATATATTAGATAACTATATATTGGATAATTACATATGTTATATGTTTATAAGTATAAAAGGGCTCAAGGCTAGAGAGATGGTTCAGCAGTTAAGAGCAGTAGCTGCTCTTCCAGAGAACTTGGGTTTGATTCCCTGCACCCACAGGATGGCTCACAACCAGCTACAACTCCAGTCCCAGGGGATCTCACACCCTCTTCTGACTAGGCATGTACCAGGCACACACAGACATATCTGAAGACGAAACTCCCACATACATAAAATAAATAAGTAAAACTTAAAAACAGCCAAGCAAACAAAGGGCCCAGTGCTGGGTCTAGGGCAGGTAGTGAGTAGGTTATTAAAAGAGCAGTAGTTTCTGAGATATGATATGTTGATCCTGAATTAAAAATGGGGGTGGAGATGGAATGGTGAGGAGGAGCAGCAAGGGTGAGGAGAGAAGAGGAACCATGGGAGGGAGTTTGGCAAGAGGGGATCCATCTAGTTCAACCAATGGCAACTTAAGGGTAAATTTTATTTTAGAAGTCCCGGCGGAAGCCTGAAGACACTTAGAGAGGTTGGTCTCCATAGCCAGTGACGGTCCCTGTCGTCATCACTCATTAGGAAAACTAAACACACAAGGAGACACCATTTCCCTTCCATTAAACAGCTAAAATCAAAATACTGGTGGGGTTGGGTATATAGCTCCTTGGTAGAGCACTTGTTTAACATGATTGAGGCCCCGAATTCGATTCCTAACACGCTAAAAAACAAAATGCGCTATCGGTACCACTACATCAAACGCCGGGAAGGATCTGACTCAGTTTTAGCTCTCACGGTCCCTGGTGTATATGTAAAATGAAGCACGCTTTCTAGAGAGATCTCTGTACATTTCTTACAGAGTTAGAGAGCATCTATAGCATTTGTTCTCAACCTGTGGGTCGAGACCCCTTTGCAGGGTCTCGAATGACCTTTCCACCAGGGTCACCTAAGACCGTCAGAAAAAAACAGATATTTACATTATGATTCAAAATAGTAGCAAAATTACAGTTATGAAGTAGCAAGGAAAAGAATTTTGTGGTTGGGGGTCACCACAACATGGGGAACTATGTTAAAGGGTCGCAGCATCAGGAAGGTTGAAAACCACTCAACTATGGTGTCACCAGCATTTCTGGTCTTAGCACATGGGAAGAATGAAAGCTTACGGCCACAAAGAAACTCTGACAAGTGTAACATCATCATCCAAATCAGCAGAAAGAAACTAGAAAGGACCCAAACACCCTCCAACAGGAATATTCACATAAACAAACCGTGGTACATTTGCCATAAAAGTATGATTCAGTAGTAAGGTAAAATTAAGTAAGCGAAGCCCACTGTGGTGAAGCACGCCTTTAATCTCAGTACTCGGGAGGAGAGGCCGGCAGACCACTGTGGGCTCAGCCTGGTTCACATGGTGGGTTCCAGGTCAGCGGTGCTTCTGCAGAGTGAGACCCTGTCTCAAAGAAGGGAGCGGGGAGCGGAGGGGTAAGTGAATAATGTGAATGAACGGTGTTGCAAATCTAAACAAAAGTGCTGGTGCATGGGACAGAAAACAGGGTATGATGTAAGATTCCACCGTGGGCGGGGGGGGGGGGGGGGGGGGGGGGGGTGGGGGGTGGGGGGTGGGGGTGGGGGGTGGCGCTCACACTTGGGGATGCCGCTCACACTCCGCGGTGCTCCCCTCTCCATCCGAGCCTTTCTGGAAATGCCCTCACGGACACACCCAGAGGAATGCTTTAGAGGGGATTCTAAATCTAGGCCAGTTGACAAAAGTAACCATCTCATCTGGTACCCTGTGGAAAACCGTGGTGATATTTTATTTGTGCACCCTAATAAATTTGCCTGAGGATCAGAGGACAGAGCCAGCCACTAGATTAGACACAGACTAGACAGGCAGTGGTGGCACACACACCTTTAATCCCAGGAAGTAATATGGAGGGCACAGAAAGGTATATAAGGCATGAGGAAACAGGAACTCACTCTCTTTAGGCTGAGGATTTCATTGAGGTAAGAACTAGTGGCTGGCTGCTCTGCTTCTCTGATTTTTCAGCTTTCACCCTGACATCTGGCTCTGGCATTTTTATTAAAAGACCATCTAAGATTCGAACCACAGAAAATAGTTTGCTGCCATGCTCACTCTCAACCACGGAGACAGGACTGTGCATCATAAAAAGGGTAAACCCGGTTCCTCGAGAAACTGCTCAGGTCCTCACTCCCTACTACATTTTCTCACGCTGGATTTGTTAAACCTATAATCTATTTTATTTATTTATTTTTTTTGAACTTTGGGGGTTTCAATGATGTTCTGGGTGTAGAGGGAAATATTTAGAAATCTGGCTTGTGCTTGAACCATGACAGTTTACAAAAGCTTAAATACAAAACTTACTACAGAAAGGTAAGTCTTCCCTACTGGAAGCCTGGAATGTGTCCCCAATTCAGTTTATATGGAGACTGAATTAGTTCTTGTTCTTCTGGCCCATACTACTAATGAGGACGATAAAATACCCCCGGGGTGAAGTCACAGGACACCTTGAAGAACACACAGAAACAAATACTCTGAGTTTTGCTCTCTAGGGGTTTGCACCGACCATCGGGGTCCTAAGGAGATTGCCAGGACGATTTGAATGTTTAAAGTAAGTAATTTGAAATAACTCGTACCACAACAGCGTCGTTAAAAAGTGATGTAGATTCATGGCTCGCTTTGCCCAGTGCCCTATGGTTTGATTTGTTATCCAGTCAGTAAATTGGAAAAGAATAATCCTGTCTCTAAATAAGTGCATAAATGTGTATTGCAGACAGCTCTACGCTTTGGCTCAGCAGCTGAACCCTGACCTGTGAACTTGATGGACAGGTCCCATCCCTGCCTCTCCCTGCTCAGGCTCTGGTAGATGCTACTGACGCTCACCAGCTCCTCTCCCTCACCGATTCTGCTCACTCCCCAACTAAACCCTGCTGTAAGCCCCCAGTGTTTTCCCTCGGAAAGCGGGTTTTCAGCGTGGATGGACGTCTGTTACACCGTGTAGTTCAGATGATAGGATGTTCTGGTTTCTTCGAGGGCTTCCCATGCCCCAAGTCCTCCTGTCAGGTGCAGCTCTAATGGGGAGAGGTATCACTGTCACAACCTCAAGGGCTTCGAGAGTTCTGTAGGTTAGAAGAAAGACCGCATGCACGACTTGGCCCTTAGAAACGCAACAGACCAAGCATCCCGGGGTCACGTGCCTGGATCCATTCAGCGTGTGTTTTACTTCATGCATCCCCCCATGGAGGTCCTTGCTCTGGTGCTCAGACCCACTCAGGTTGTGAGCCAGATCCGAAGTACAAGCCTTGAGCTTTGCCCACGGAAGGAGCCGTTCACAAGTCCCACCTGCTCGTCCTGGCTGTGTTCTGACACCAAGTTGGGACCTTTTTCCTTGAGCTGTCCTGTAAGAGTCCTCGGGGAACGTAAACAACGATGTGACTCGCCCTGTTGTTTTTAGATGAAGTGTGTATGATGCAACATGGTTGGTCCTTTACAGGGGTGACGAGATCCACACCGCCCTGTAAACTGCTTCAGGTTTCATAAAAGAGCATTCAGTGATGTCTGATGACATTTTAGAGGACACATGAGATCTAAGCTTTAGTTAATCATCACTTTACCACCTTTTTTGGGGGGGAGCACTTCTACATTGTAATCTTCACTTTCCTTTTATTTTGATAAAATACTTTGAATGCTGGAGAAGAAAAACAACACTGAAAACACGAAAAACCATGTTTTTATATTCCAGGATGGTTTCGTTGTGTCCTTTGGATTAAAATATAATCAAATTTAATATGTATTTCAGGCATAATGACATGTTAATTTTTAACACTTTAGAACATTATTATTAATAGTATCACATTATGTGAAGTACTGAAATAAAGACAGAGTGAATTTCATGGAATAAATACACGACGCTCTGACTAATTAACTATTCAACTTTGGCATGAAATCCAGACATACACAGGTTTGTTAAATCCAGTCATCTTTGATCTTTTATATGCTTTCAAATTATATGAGAACAATGGGTTTTAAATTTAGATTTTTTTTGTCATTAGAAGGGAAAGGGTAGATACTTTTTATTAAACATCTGCTTGCTTCAGGTATATTAACTTCGTGTGTATGTGTGTGTGTGTGTGTGTGTGTGCTTGCTTGTGTGCGGACTTGCACACACATTTGCATGTGTGTGTGGAGGTCAGAGGTCAAACTCAGGTGCGTCTCTCAGGAGCCACCCACCATGTTTTATGGAAACCAGGACTTTGCCTGAGACCTGGGTCTCACCCATTAGGCTAACCCGGCTAGCCAGCCAGCTCCAGGAACCTGCTTCCCCAGCAAAGCACGTGACCCTGGCTCAGCTTCTGACAAAGGTGCTGTGAGCATTGAACTCGGGTCCTTTCGCTTGCACAGTGAACACTTGGCCAACTGAGCGCTCCCTGGCCTTGACTTCTAATATGTAGACGTAAGGTATGCCGGCCTCCATTTCAACTCCTGTCAAGGGCCCAACAGGGTGAGAAGGGACCCGCCTGTGTTTTATGGCCTTCTTACCCCACGTGGGTGAGAAAGCAGGAAAGGCAGTGACGCTAGTATCAGGATCAACTAACCAATAAATCAGCCTCAGACACACGGTGGATATCAGCGGGCCCTGTTTCTGCTGGATCACACTTTGTGCTCTAAATTCCAACTACAAACCCCATAAAATTAAGGCAAACTTCACTTTTCAAATTTCAGTTGTTGAAAGTTAGGCAAGCACAGCCTATGGAATCACTAATTCCTAACTGGATCACATTCAGTCCGTTGGCCACCTGCTAACGGTAGCGTGTAATTCAATTCAACAGTGGTATACTTATAAAAGCCAGCATCCACGTGTCTTGACATTTTTCAAGTCTGAGAATCCAGTCTAATGGGAGTAAATGGAAGTGCAGTGAGGCCCAGAGCTCCAGTGAAGGTAACTTGTCCAGAAACTCAGAGGGCCTCTCACATTGGGTTTTCCTTGACATCATTAATGTCAACAGGGCACTATTCCAGGGACTCTGACTTCTGCACCATCAGGACCAACGCTGCCTTTCTAGAACAATCAGGTGGTCACCAGAGCAGAACGCTGCTGAAAGAACAGCAATCAAGCCCCTCCCCCCATGCATGAGTGTACACACACACACACACACACACCAACACACACACTAACTCTACCCCTCCCCCCAAATAGCACATTTCCACTTCTGGGTTTGGGACTCAGAAAGATCCATGCCAGCGTATTCTCACGTAGTCGCTGTTTAATGTTCTATAGATCAATGAATAACAAAAGGCGGCCCATTCTTCCTGGAGAGTCGCTACTTTAGAAATTAGTAAGGATTAGTAAACCCTTGTTTAAACATCTCTGTGGAATCGCTTTACCAAGTTTATGTGAAACAACGCGGTTATTGTTCGGCTTTGGGGTCTAATTTCCCTGGGAATTACACTTCAGTACCTGGTACCACTGCTTTGTGGTTGGGGGTGTATTAAGTCTGACATCCATGTGTAACCCGCAGGGACAAATGGGTTCCTCTTGTAAGCCCTCGCTGCCACGGGCTCTATTTGTAATCAGACAATCAATATGGTTAGCATGTGCCAACTTCTCTGGAGGAGAATAAGTGGGCCTGTTTGAGTCCGCCACACTGGGGAGGGAGTGTGAAGAGGCTGTGTGAATGGGGCTCATTGTTTGCCTGTGTTTTAAACGTTCTCGTTTTTCACAACATTTTACGGAGAACTCTTCAAAGGCCTTTATTGACGGAGATACTCATTAAATGTCAGTTTTAAAAGGAGTGTTGTGGATGTCGTGTCATACCATCTGCTTCGGCATAAAGCCTTTTTATTCTGGTGTTCTGAGGAGTGCTTCACCATGCCAGCCCTCCCACCAAAGCCTGAGACGTAAGCCTTCCCTCTAGATGGACGCTCAGAAACACACGGGGCTGTTATTAGATCAAATGCCTTCGATGGCTGGACCCTTGGTGCCTGCTTGCCTTTCATCGTGATGACTACCCTTATTTACTCATTCACAAACCATTAATTGAGCATCTGCCGTATACTGTAGAGAGAAAAAGCAAAAGCTTTTTTTTTCCCTAAAGGAGCTAATATCCTTGGGTTTTAATGCCAGAAAGAGACATGCAAATTAGCTAACAGCAACGCCCTGTGACAAGCGGGAGCTGGTGAAGTCAGGGAGTTCCAAGTGCCGATCCTCAGACTGTGACCCAGGACCCGAGCTGAGGGAGGAACAGCCAGTGTGAGAAACGAGACAAGGTGAGCAGCCTGTGACAGCACACATGTTAATTAGCTCAACGGAGACATTCCATGGTTTGTACATACAGCAAGCCGCCATGTAACACACCACCACAAACAGATGTGATGGTTAACCATTTAGAAATTTACCAAGAAAAACAAGACAATGTATAAGTAATGACGATGCCAGCGAAATCCTCGGAAGGTGGGAAGGTGTCGTAATTAGGGTTTCTATTGCTGTGACAAATACTATGACCGAAAACCAAGTTGGGGAGGGAAGGATTTTTTTTTTGGCTTATATTCCCACATTGATGTTAAATCATCGCAGGAAGCCAGGACAGGAACTCAAACAGGGCAGGAACCTGGAGGCAGGAGCTGATGCAGAGGCCATGGAGGGGTGCTGCTTCCTGACTTGCTTCCCATGGTTTGCTCAGCCTGCTTTTCTTATAGAACTCAGGACCAAGCAGCCCAGGGATGACACCACCCATAATGGGCTGGGCCCTCCCTCATTGATTACTAATTGAGAAAATGCCTTACAGTTGGAGCTCATGGAGGCATTTCCACAGCTGAGGCTCCTTCCTCTCTGATGACTCTAGCTTGTGTCAAGTTGACACACAAGACCAGCCAGCACAGAAGGGAAGACAGAGAGGGAGGGAAGAGAAGGGTGGAGGGAGGGGGGAGGAGGAAACTGCACTCCCAGGCTCCAGCGCAACTCAGTTCTGAGGTGGGAAGGGTCCTGAGCTCTCAGCTTCCCCAAGCCCCCTCACTGATTTTGATGCTCAGTCAAGTTTGAAAACCTCTAGCTGGGATCAAATTCTCCAACTCTGCTGCAGATTAGGGTAACCTGGGTGCCTCTTCCAACTTCCAACACTCAGAGCACGTCTCAGCCTAAGCGGCCCGATTCCAGGAAGACAGATGTAATGATGACTCTCCCAGGTTTGAAATCTCACACATGGGGGTGTTAAGCATGCACAAGGCTTTGGATTGGATCCTTAGCACTTCATACATGGGGCATGGTGACACACACCTCTAATCCCAACACTCAGGAGGTGGAGATGGGAGGATTATAAATTCAAGGTTACCTTTAGCTAAGAAGCAAGTTCGAGGCTAGCCTGGGCTGCATGAGACCCTGTCTCAAAAAACAAATTACAACAAAAGAAGACCTGCCATCAAATATGCTATTTCCAAGTAGACATAGAAAGAAGATACTTCAGGCTGGGTGGTGGTGGCACACACCTTTAATCCCAGCACTTGGGAGGCAGAGCCAGGCGAATCTCTGTGAGTTTGAGGCCAGCCTAGTCTACAGAGTGAGATCCAGAACAGGTACCAAAACTACACAGAGAGACCCTGTCTTGAAAAACCAAATAATAAAAAAAAGAAGTTATTTCTAGTAATATCTTGGATATACGTGTGTGTGTGTGTGTGTGTGTGTGTGTGTGTGTGTGTGTGTGTAAAATTCAGTGCTTTATTACAGGATTATTTTGGGTTCCATTTTATTATCTACCCATCTTGCCTTCCTGTCATTCCAAACTGAGAGAACCGGAAGCAGATGCCTCAGAAGTGGGTCACAGGAGGCCGAGTAGCAACAGACAAGTGAGGATAGTTTTGGACTTGTTTTTGTCCGGCTGAATCAGGGAGCAAGACCATCTGCCCCCTAGGAAATCAAGGCCAGACACCGGAAGTGGGTGGGAAGACCCTGCAGCAGCCCAGCTGCTCGGCCTCAGCAGCTGCACAGACCCTGCTGTTGGCAGACGAGGGCAGTGTCTTTTCAGCCCTGTGACCGCCACCTCGTCCCCAGTGCTCGGGGAGAGACACTGCAGTTCGTCCTATGACTGATCCCAGGAGAATGTGACAGTTATTTGAGGCGACAGGTTTCCTGAGGGCTCTGCATTCAACAAGGGCCATTGTTCCGAGGGTGTGTCCTGGCGCCAATGTCACAGACAGGGGAAGGCCAGGGCAGACCTCTCATTCATACACAACAGCATTTCCAAGGAACAGATGGACAAAAGTCTTAAGCCCTCGCCATCTCCCTCTTGTCTGAGGAGCTGTGGCAGTTGACCATGACAAATAGTGCCCCTGCCCACCCTTCCCTTTTTCTGCCTTTGATACACCAGTGGAGAGTCAAGGTCAGTTCTAGGTAGGTTTAGCCATTTCCACCTGCTGGTTCAGTCATGGATGGTTTAACAAACAAGACACCTGTGAGTCTGCCCTGACAATAAAGGCCACCAACTGTGGCATAATGTGACATGGGGTGGGGGTAGGGGTCAGGAAGTGTCAGAGAGACCAACATGAGCTTTGGATGAGCAGCTGAGGCACAGCCTCCCACCCCACCAAGGGAGCATGGGAAGGACTTCTTCCTATTTCTTTCATTAAGTAATTCAGCCAGGCCTGGGAGTCCATGCCTGTAATCCCAGCACTTAGAAAGTCGAGAGAGAGAGAGAGAGAGAGAGAGAGAGAGAGAGAGCACACTAGTGTGATTGTGGGGATACCTGAGCTACACAGCAAGGCACCGTCTCAGAATACTTAATTATTAGTTATTATTATCATCCTTCTATGCTGGGCATTAGACCTAAGTCTCCAAGCATGCTGGGTAAGTACTGTACCTCGAGCGACATTTCCAGCACCTCGATTATTTTTACTTGACAAAACGGAACATATTTATTTAGTACATGATGTTTTGAAATATATCTGCTTGTGGAGTAGCCTAGGTGAGTTGACAGACATGCATACTACTTCAAACACTTAGTGTTTTCACGCTGAAAACAAGTCTCCTTTCAGCAACTTAGAAAATCCAATCACTGTTGTTAACTATGGTTTTCTGTCTGGTGCACAATAGATTTTAATTTTATTCATCCTACCAAAATGCAATTGTGCATCCTTTTGACCAATAATTCCTAAATATCTCCCTATCCCCATCCCAGACCCCCATCTAATGTCTCTTCTGTCAACTCAATTTTTTTTTATATTCCATGTATGAGTGAGGTCACGTGACATTTGTCTTTCTGTCTCTGACTTTTTACGTTGCATTACATCCTTCATGTGGTTTCATGTAATCACAAATGAAGAGCTCTCCTTTCTCTCGGCTGAAGAGTATCCCTTTGTGTGCAAATACTCTTAAAATTATAGCCACTGATGCACACCTATACTGATTCTGTATCTTGGCTCTTGTGAAGAACGCTATATTGACCAGGGTAGTATAGACATCTCGGCAGAGCACAATTATCTCTGGATTGGGCTCTGTCAACCTTCCCAACATCATCTCCCTTCTGTAACATGACATTTCAGTGAAGGACCATGTCAATGTCTTCCTGGTGAGTGATTTTCCTCACTTCTTTAATTAATGTCTGATAGGTCTCTTTTCATTGACTATTACATACGGAAGCCCAGTTAAACTAAGATGAGTACTTTATGGCACAGGTGATAGCTTAATCCTTAAACCACAAGCGTTAAAACCATTCTGCCAGGTTCAAAACTCAGCTTTACCACTGTGAGAAAGCCGTCTTATCCATCTCTGTTTCCTCCTGTGTCCAACAGGAAGAAAACCAAGAATCTTTTCCTCATTCCTTCAATATGAGAGTCAATAAACTTGGTGTGATAACGTGATAGCTACAGTGCCCCTTGTAGAGCTGGTATTCAATAAATGCCACATGTCATTAAGATCCTCTTTAGACATTTAGGAAGAATCCACTCCTCGCCTTGTGTGTATTGGGGGTGGGGGGAGAGAGAGAGAGAAGTTTGGTCCACAAGTTTCTACATTACAGTAATTATGCACCTAAATAGTGATCAAGTCACAGATTTTGACTCTTGCCTTTGAAAGTCAAACCACATTTTAGTAAGAGGCCTGCCATCCTTTCTCGTGCTGAGCATCCCAAACGGAACACATTGTATAGACAGTTCACGTCTCCATGGGCGGCCTTTCCAAAGTTGCAGATGAACCTCTGGGGAAGACTAACTTCTAATGTTTAACAAAACTAGCTGATGTTTATTACTAAGAAACAGCTTCACTGGATATGTTGTGGAGATCAGCAGATCATGGGGAGCCCAGCTCCAGTAGATACATCCCCATGGCCTCTCCTGCATCCACATATGGCTGAGGGAACATCATGGAAGAGGGGTTGGAAAGATTGTTAGAGCCAGAATACCAGGAATTCTGCTGTGAAACAGCCTCTCCCAGAAATGGCTACACAAACAGGACTGGAATAATGGCAATATCAATATTCATAAAGAAGAAGGAAACTCTCTCTGGGACCAATTCCTAGACAAAGAATTATAGGGAATTAATGACTACTGGGAGGAGAATCAACCTTTTTCAGAATGAGCTTCCTGTTGCTTGTCCAATACAGTATAGTCAGTCCTGAAGCCATAAACTATATACACACAAACAACTGTGTGTGTGTGTGTGTGTGTGTGTGTGTGTGTGTGTGTGTGTGTGTGTGCAAGCACACACATATGTATGTATGTGTGTATTGTAACAATAAAAATCAAAGAAAAAGAGGCCATGAACTTGAGAGGGGTTTGTGTGGGAGGGATTCCAGGGAAGATAGCTAGGAGGGTACGGGGGGAGGAAAGGTAGGTAGGGAAGGCAATATAATTCTATTTCGATTAAAACATATTTCAGAAATACAGAAAGAACAAAAGTAAAGGAACAGCTTCCTTCCCGTGGACACACAGTCTGGTGGACAAATGTCTACCCTTTCTCTAGCGGCTCTTTTTGACTTCGTGTTTTATACATTCCGACAAAAGTCCCTAAGGGAAGAGATACCAGGGATGTCAAAAACGTCACCATGGCCGTTTAGCAGTCAGAGTATACCACGGTGATTATTTCTGGCAGATAAGTTGGGAAGAATTCAGCTTTTGTCTCTGAATTCTGCTCCCACCCTGAGAAATGCTAATTTGCTAGGTCTGGAGTCGGTGGTAGACTCTATCACGGATCTGTCTCCTCTGCCATCCATTCCTCAGACTCTCGCCTTGTACCAGGCTCCATTTCTGTGCTGTGACTATACGTGATCACCATTCCATTTCTGGGAATTCATGGCTGGCCAGATTATTTGGATGCCTCACCCACTCCTTACCCTTCTGAAGAACCAACTGTTAAGTTTGTAAACTATATACTCTTTTTAAATTTAAGACAGGACAACACAGGAAGGCCTGGACTCCATGACAGCGTGCGAATAGATTTTGAAGGATTTTATACTGAGGCTTAATGTGCTTTATGGCCAAGGGCAAGACAGCTCATGACTAATTATCCTCACTTTGCACTTAACAGAGACATTCAAAATACATATGACGTGTAAAGTTGAGCTTCTGTTGAAGCTACACTCTCTCCCCAAGGAAAACAATTCTCTCCTGTTGCTCTACTCCAGGTCCACTTGTAGATTGCCAGAAGTCCCCATTTAATTTGGGAAAAGTATGCTCAACTGTTGTCAAGGACTATGTAGCAACCAGTTGTTTGCTGGCTTAAAACAAACAAACAAAAAAGCCACAACTTATAACTGTGCATTTGTGCCCCAATGACACAGTGGACCTAATAGAGAGGGACAGAATTCAGAGGGTTGATTTGAACGGGTAAGAATCATGCACCCACACGGGGCTATGAAATTCCCTGTTTTCATACATACCATCTCATTTAGTACAGCAAAGACTCCTTGAAGAGAGGAGCCTGAGGTTTTATTTGAAGGTGAGTGAGAGAAAGCGACCCACACCAGTATTCTGACTCTAAACTGAGGCCTTTTCCTATATTTTGTTTTTAAAGTCTGGGATAACTCTTTGCCAGACTATATTTTCAGTCTGGTTGCTGATACCATTATCCCAATACCAGGTAGGTTTCTCTTGATACAGCACATGTGTAGGTCAGAATTCTAAGCCTGTGGTTCTCTGGTAGGAGCTTCATGTATCTCAGATGTGAATAGGAACAATTGGAATCTCAGGAATCAGGGAGTGCATGAGGCGTGCATTGGTAGTTGCCTGGGAATCTTCCTCATTGATACCAAAATACTGAGAGAGAAGTGCCTCGACCTGACTTGACCTGCAGTTCTCAGTAGGGATAAACAAATCTTACAGAGAATACAGCAGCATCTCCAGCCATACCACCTTGAACGTGCCCCATCTCGTCTGATCTCAGAAGCTAAGCAGGGTCAGGCTTGGTTAGTACTTGGATGGGAGAAGATGGCAGGACTGGGACCTTAAACTGAGACTTAGTCTAAGTAGAAGGGGCTAGGAGTTCACGTTGGCTAATACCATCTCAAATGTGGAGAACACTGTGCGAATGCTATGTAGTTGGGAGGTCAAGGGACACATATCCTGTTTTTGCCAGAACAAACCCAACTTATTCTAGTAGCTCAATGTCTTGCCTGCTTCGAACCATTGATGTCTTTATTCTTAAACATTATGCTATCAACTAGAAAACCCCCAGGGCTTGCAAGATGCCTCAGCAGGTAAAAATGCTTTCTGTTGAGTCTGAAGACCGGGGTTTGATACTCTGGACCCATATGGTAGAAAAAAAAAAATCAACTCCCACAAATTATCTTCTGACTTCCACACTTTGGTAGGTGTACACACACTTACACACAATAAATAAATGTAAATAAATAAATAATTAGAAAAAGCACAGACGCTCTCCCCAGGGAGATCCAGGGGGGCAGCATGGAAGAAAAGCATGTCTAACCAATCAAAGGAAGCCAGATTAGATTACGCAAGTCTTATTTTAACATAGCTTTAAGATACCGTGACTGGAAATTTAAATAAAACGGATGTGCTTAGTTGAGGCTAAAAAACAGAGAAAATATCACCCTGTGTCATTCTCACCAACGATGACAAAAGCTATCAAAAGTGTTGGGCTAGATGCAAAATACTCATGTGTGGAGAACACATAACTCAGGTGTCACCATCTACCGCAGACTGTGACTTGGTCTCATACTTAACATAGCATCCTGATTACAAATAAAGTTCTCATTGGCCGTATTTGAAGACAATCTTTGATGGGAGGACTCACGGAAAAAAAAAAAATGGCTGCCTCCCAGCTACAGGGGCTGTGTTATATATACAACCTCCACTCATTGCTTTAAAGACAGCCATGAGTCTGGTTCTGGAAAAGAATTCAGGTAGGATGTCTGCCCAAGAGAGAGACACACACAGAGAGAGGCGGTCGCCAACTCTTTTCTGGGTGCCGTAATGTCTTTGTGTGTTAACTGGAGTTGTGGCCTATGTGAGTGCGATAGCCAATACCCTGAATGGCAGGGTGAGGGGACGCTCAGAGCTGGGCAGCTGGGACCTTGTCACACCACAGAGCCACACTGCCTCAGCACTTCCGTTCCCTACGATTGTAGGTGGGCTGACTGTTTAAGTCTGACTGGGTGAAGAGTTTGTAACCGGCATCTAAAGGCAAAATACTTTTATCTGTAATTATTTGTGTGTAACCATCGATCCCGGTCTCTTTCCTCTCCTCTCTCCTTTCCCCTCCCCCATCCTTTTTCTCTTCTCACCTCTTTGCCTCTCTTCCCCTCCATAGGTGATGTCTTAGCTGAGGCCGTCATAACCAGAAGCTAGAACAACGGAAAGCTTCTCTCCGTAGTCCTGGAAGCTGGGTCAGGTCCTGGTGAGGACTCCCATCCTGGTTTGCTAACAACCACCTTCTGACCGTGTCCTCACACGCCACGAGAGAGCTCTTTCTTGTTATTGTTACAAAGCTCTTCCATAAAAGGCCTCACCCTCGTGACCTCATCTCACCTCATGACCTCCCCGCAGGTCACGCCTCTGAAGACATCCCAGGGGAATCAGCAGTGGTTCCTCCCCACACGTAAATGTCGGATGGACCTGCTCTTTCAGTCCATGACACTTGTCCCTCATCTGCCAACCTCTATCCCTCTGCCCGTAGTGCAACCATGCAGCTTTACTTTCTGGGTCTAACACGGGATAATGATAAGGACAAGGACACTGATGATGACTGGCCAATCCTGGCTGACTTCTTACTACGTATGCGCCTGCAGCTGCTGTCGGCAGGTTGGAGGCGTTGACTCACCCGCTCTTCGTGATAACTGTACGTGAGGGACAGGCTCTTCCCATTGCAGAGAGGAGACGTGTGGCCACATCACAGGTTTTCTCAACTGGAGGAATGCAGACACACGTCAGTAGTCTGCCTCCACACTAAACCTAAGCTTCACGGAGTGCACTGTGTCCCCATATCCTTCTCATTGAGATATTACCAGGATTCCACTCCCTTTTACCCGTCTGCTGAACCACACGAGTCTTCACATGAGGAAGGGCCCTCCGCTGGCATTCCCAGGGTCCAGACTGCAGTCTCATTTTGCACAGAATTCTGCGTCCTCCCTCAGTCTGATGCAGAGGCTCGTGTATGATGGGGATGTAGAATGTTCTCAAAACAAGAACATGCTGGACATCGACAGGGCCTGCTTAGGTCCAAGCCAAATGACGTCCCGGTGCTGAGAAGAGAAGAAAACATGAGTCCCCATCCCTACACCAGGAGCAAAGAAAGAATTAGGTTTCTCCAGTAGAATCTCACGGGGTGTGTAAACCACACTGAAGGGCGGGCCCCATGCCCAACAGTAGATGGCCAACACAGAGCAAGCTCAGTGGTATTTTTGGAGACTTTTTGTCTCATAATGTTTTGTTGGGGCATTTTTTTTTTTAATGTTCTTGGTCTTTTCCTTTATATTATGGTTTCTGATTTTTTGTTTTTTATGGGTGTGTGTTTCTCATGCTTTTACTTTTTTTTCTGTTTGTTTTGTTTTACTCTTGTTCTGATTTGTTTATTTATTTGCCTGTTTGTTTTCTAAAGAGAGAGAGAAAGAAGTCGTGGAGTCACATGGATGGGTGGGGAGGTAGGGAGGATCTGGAAGGAGAAGAGGGAGGGGAAACCATGATCTGAATATATTATATGAGAAAAATTATTTTCAATAAAAAAATTTAATTAAAATAAAAAATAATAAATATAAAGAACAAAAAAGTTCTGGTTTAGGGATGGGGACTCATGTTTTCTTCCCTTCTCAGCAGCAAAAAAGTTCCATTGGGGACACTTCTCCCATCTCTTGTGGTAGAGCTCCTATTTCAAGCCGGGCATGGTAGCTCACACCTGTGATCCCAGCACCCAGGAAAGTAGAGGCAGGAGAATGAGGAGTTTAAGGTCATCCTAGGCTACATATTGGATTTGAAGCCAGATTGGACTCCATGAAATACTGTTAAATCAACAACAAAGAATGCCTGGTGGGATCCCCATGGCTTTGGTTGTCGGACATATAAATTCTAGACTGATTTTGTCTCGGAACAGTCTTTATCAGATTACTTAGAGCCTTGTGCCCCGAGTTACTTCCTATTTCGAGCTATTAAACCTTCCTCCCCTGGAGACCTGTCCAGGTCCTTGGCCCGTTTCACAGCTGTTGCAGGGGAAACTTCGTTTGCTTGCTGAGCTGATGGCCTGTAGGTCAGCGTCTCCTTGCTTATGAACTCTGCTAGACCCTGTGGGTGAGAGGGAAGGGAATTAGGAAATCATGGCCTTGGACGGCCTTTGAGCTTCACTGAATGGCCGTATTGATAGGTAATTTGCTGAGGCCAGTTTTATGCCAACTATCCTGATGTGGTTATAGATAACAGTTCTTTGCTCTCTAGTGTCCCTAAATTCAATTATGGAGATAGAGACCCAAACAGAAGAAGATGATGACCCCA
Source organism: Peromyscus californicus insignis (assembly GCF_007827085.1). Lineage (NCBI taxonomy): Eukaryota > Metazoa > Chordata > Mammalia > Rodentia > Cricetidae > Peromyscus > Peromyscus californicus. The sequence continues at coordinate 14,908,135 of NW_026294535.1, forward strand.
TAGAACAATTCATGGTAAATGCCAACTGCACGTTCTGGGCTCTCAGGGAATGGAGAGAGTGCCAAGGTTCGTGGCCACTTGTGAGCTGCTTGAAGGCTGGGCTCAGGGTGGCCGCAGAAGAACATGGAGAATTGAAAGAGGCAGCGAAGAAGGGGGCTTGCTGAAGATCGTCAAAATCAAAACGGCACTCTCCTCAACTCAGGCAAGTAGTGGAAAAAGTGAGTCTCACAGTTTTAAGCAAGCTGATGTTACAGGCAAACTTGCTCAGAAAATATACTTGGGCCCATTACTATGTGTGGGTACTCATTGCTTAACCTGCTTCCCTGACTTATACACAAACCATGGGCCTTGGTGACGTAATCACCACTTCATGGCTACAGAGGGAGAGAGAGAAACCATGGGAAGGATGCTGAATAGAGACCCAAGCATGAAGCTCCTTGCATTCACACTGGCCACGGCGACACTATCCGACTCAGGCTTTGGAACTAAGATGTGAACACCACCACAGTATCTTTGATTTCTTTGAACATCAGATGGTTAAGCAAAATACGCGATTGTGATTGTCTCCTCAGATTTTTCTTTTCTTAAGACTGGAAACTTCCATCGGAACAAGACCCTAGAAATACTGTTAATGTGTATGTGACTGAACCTGCTTATTGCCCACTGACTATTGTCTCCCACAACGTGGAGTATTAGGAACAAACACTTGCTTCTAAAAAGACTAAAATCAAATGAGTAGTTTTGTTCTTTGCTTTTCCTTCTACACTGCCTGAATTGTGGGTAAGAGGCCCGATCTCTCACAGCTTTCTTAAGAAGACAGGATACTCTAATAATGTGGAAACAGAAAGGCAGAAGTAAGTTAGGTATCTAGTCTTACAGAACCAGTGCATTATGCTTGCAGTTTGAACTGTCTGCTTTTAGAGTTGATAGAGTGAAGGAAAAAAACTTAATTTCCTTTGTGTTGGTTTGCATGTCTACATTTGCATAAAAGGGGCAGCTCTTAGTGTTAAACTGATGACTGTTAACCTGTTGAATGTGAAAATAACAAACTGGAAGCTTCGCTGATGGAAATAGGAATGAACATAGACCAGTGTCCTACCTACCACAGCGTTTGGCTTACAAGACACTTACTAAGAAGCACTGGGTTACTGTGACCTTTCTAGGTTCTATCAATAAAATAATGGAGCCCAGCGGTGGTGGATCACGCCTTAGTCCCAGCACTCAGGAGACAGAGGCAGGTGGATCTCTGAGTTTGAGGGCAGCCTGATCTACAGAGTGAGTTCCAGGACAGTCAGGGCTACACAGAGAAACCTTGTCTTGAAAAACCAACTAACCAACCAACCAAACAAATAAAATAATAAAATAATGTACTCCAAGGAAGCATGTCTTCCTATCGGAGTCCCAGTCTTCTGGCCTGACTGTAGAATGGAGTTTGAGGAAAGAGAGAGTGGAATTAGAAACTATAATTTTCATCTCTCTTGTTTCAGAATAAATGTTGACGGCAGGCTTAGAATAGTTTAATCCAGACCTTAGTCACTGTTGAATAAAATGTCCTTTACTCAGTTAAATGGTTAAAAATAAGAAGGCATGGTGGTAAAGAAGTGTTGTCCTACTTATGAGCTACGGGTCATTTTACGTATATTGTACCATTTAACCCTGGCTATAACCCAGAAGGGAAAGAGAGACAGAAGAAATCAGAGGAGGAGAGGTGAGGGAAGTAAGGGGAACAGGAATGGGCAAAGGAGAAGAGCAAGGAAGAGAGGAGCAGGCAGGAGGAGAGAGACCTGTGGCCAGTTCCAGCAAGCATGGGTCCCGTGGAATATAATGGCTGCCGCTGTTCTGGACAAGCACGACAGCTCAGCACACCAGCACTCCTTGTGCAGGATCTCATCTTCGGAGAAGGATGAAGCCTCCATCCCACACAATCCCATGCGATGCATATGGCGAAGTGGGCCCGTGAAACCCTTCCCCTCGGCCTGGACTCCGCTTCTCTGACCACTCCATTTCCTGAGTGTCACAGCGGTACTCCTGGCAGAAAGAGACATGAAGGTGTGACTTCAGATAACCCTGCTCTGGAGTCCAGGGTTGCAGAGAGATCTTGAATCTTTAGCTACAAGTGACCTTCCCATAACTACAGTTCAATGCCTTGCCTGTGGAGAGTGCAGGACTACTGTTAGGCAGGCTCTTAGCTCCAGGATGGACAGACCAAGGCCATCTCCCAAACACAACATACAGTTACATACGGTCTCCACAGTTGGGCCAGCTAAAGACCCAGAAATGATGTAAAAAACAAAAAGCAAAAAACAAACAAAAACCACGTGGTAGTGGTCTACTCTAGCGAGGTCAGCTCAAACTGGCTTCAGTGGCTTCCTTCCCAGAGGAATATGTGGAGTGCTGATTCTCTTTCCTCCAGTGAACTTCAACTTCATGGTACCCCATACTTGTTCTTGTATCTTATGTATGTAGTTGCAACAGACTGAATTCTGGGTCACTGGGTTTCTAAGAAGAGCACTCCACTCTTCTGGAAATGCCTACCTTGGGATGGGATGCAGGGGTTGGGGAGCAGAGAGACACAAGACACAAGACCCAAGTTCCCGCGATGGCGCAGCTGCTGGGCCAGACTGCTTTCTGGGTAAAAAGCCTACTCAGGGTGTCTTGCTTGCTCTGATTAAGCTCTTAACTGCTTGCTTTACTGCTGTCCGGAGTCTGAATGTCTGTCTTTGGGGAGGGCAAAATTTCAGCTGGACTGGGAACTAGAAAGAACCACATATTGCACTCTGTGGGCCCCTGGATCCAATCACACTCAAGTCACTGGATGTTTTTAGTTACATGAGCCCATTAACACCTTTTTCTGAAAAAGCTACTTGGATTTCTATTTCTGTCATTTGCTATCGAAGAATTCCATCTAATGCAGGTAGCTTTTTCCATCTCTACCAAGCTCTGAGACATTCAGTAGCTTGAGTAAGCCGCATCAGTAATGGATGTGAGCAAGATTCTAAGACAGAGCGGTGTGGTACTCACATCCATCTTCCTTTGCACAGTAGGATGCCTCCTTGGCTGATGAAAACCAGTCACGAGTGATGGAGATCAATGTGATTTATCATTAGGTCTCCTGAAGTATCGTTGCCACAAACAGCTTCCGTGTTCGATTTTATGCTAACTCCCGCCGGTACGTTTGTGCCACAGACCCATCACTCTTCGCTACGGAAATGTTTGCACATTCACCAAACTTTAGAGGATATTCTAATGAGGCTTGTCACAAAGTCGTCTTTACAAGCTTAAGTGTCCATGGGTTGGGACGAACTGTTCCTAAAGAAACAAAAGCAAACGAAAACAGCGGTGTAGGCAGAGGGTGACACATCGTCAACTCACTGTTCCAGGTTGGAAGGGGAAAACACCAGCACCAGGAGATGTTAAAAAAAACAAAGAAGCAACGTTGGAGCTAGACAGTGAAGGAGAAGTGACAGGAGCCCAGGATGCTGGGGCATTTGAACAGAACTTTCTTCATGACAGAAATGGTCAGGATTAGGCACGTAGCTCAGTTGGTAGAGTGTTTGCCACAAAGCAAGCTTTAGGTGGGTTCAGTTCCCAGCACCACAAAAACTCAGGTGTGGTAGTGCACACCTGTAATCCCAGTGCTCAGGAGGCGATGGAGGCGGAAAGATCAAGGGTTCAAGGTCATCTCAGCGAGGGAGGTGGAAGCAGGAAGACCAGGGGTTCAAGGCCATCTTGGCTATATAGCAAGTTCAAAACCAGCTTGGGCTATATGAAATCTTGTCTTAGAAACAAAATTGGAGTAAGTAATGAAAATGACCCATATCTTCTGCGTTTAATATGGTATCAGCCACATAAGCTATTGGGCACTTGAAAATTTGCTAACTCAACTGAGAAAATGCTGATAACGGCCAATGTGATTTTTAGACCGACAAATGAGCCCCCAGCACAAGCAAACATGGATGGAGAAAATGGACAGCAGGAGGTTTAAAGTGAGTTGTGTGTTGTATATGACAGCTGGACCAGACATCCTGAGGATGGGTAATGATGTGTGGTAGAACTGAGTCGCTCCAGCTGCTTAGAGACTTTGACCCAGGGCTTTGGCTTGAGCCGCTCAGGAGTAACTTACTCCTGAGCTAAGAAGTGTTCAATCTTGTATTAGGAAAGAAAAAGCTATGGACAGGTTGAACTGAGAACAGAGCATGGAAGTAGAGACGCCCTGTCTAAGTGACAAGGAGAGTCCGGATGAGTTCATGAAAAAGGAAACAGGACAATGAGGAAATGGAAACAGGATGGAGGTCTTTGGAGATGGCCTCGGAGGCAACTGCACAAGGGTGAGGACCTGAATTTGGATCTTTGCATCTGTGTAAGAGAGTAGTAGCCTGTCTGCACCCCCCCCAGATGGAAAGGTGATAATAGGGGGACTCCTGGGGCTTGCTAGACAGCCAGCCTAGGCAAATCAGTGAGATCCAGGCTCGGTGAGAGACCCTGCCTCCAAAAGAAGGTGGAGAGCAACAGAGAAAGATGTCTGCTGTTGAGCTTGCGTCTCCGTATGCACATACCTGCACATGTCCATGCATACAAACACGTAGACACACATGTACACACAACATAGAGACAAGTTCTAAAAGCTGAGCAGGAGAGGGGAAGAATGAATGCAGACAGACATGGTGCTGGAGAAGGAGCTGAGAGTGGAGAAGGAGCTACATCTTGACCCCATGAGCAACAGGAAGTGGTCTGAGACACTGGGTGTGGCTTGAGCACAAAGCCTGCCTCCACAGTGACACGCTTCCTCCAACAAGGCCACACACACTTCAACAGAGCCACCCCTCCCAATAGTACCACTCCCCATGAGCTTATGGGGTCCAGTTACATTCAAACCACCATACTGAGGTACCTTACATTTTTTAATTGGTTCCATCTAGCAGCTTTCTCAATGATTAAATGCTGGCCTGACACAACTTTCCTTGAAATACATAGCAGAGTAAACACGTGTCTATGGCTAGCTACTTCATAAAAAAATACCAAAATTAATGAATAAATAATGCGTCAAAAAGACAGAGGGAAATGTGAAAGAAATAAGGAATCACAACTGCCAGCCTAATTTCAGAAGCATAACTGGTTGAACCAGTGCAAGAGATTGTTAAATAGAAAACTGCTGAAACTTTAAGCAATAGAGAGGAACCCCAGTGCGATGCAACAGAGGGGCACCCATAGTGCAGATCACTGAAAAGCTTAGACATGAGGGAGGTAGTGCCAGAACAAGCAAGAAAACCTTTGTAAAAATCTGCTTAAGGGGCCCAGCGAGGCAGCTGGGTGGGTAAGAACACTTGGCACAGCATGAGGAACTGAGTTCGAATCCCGGGCACCCACATAAAAAGCTAGCCATGGCTGTGCACGCCGGTGTCCCCAGCACTGAGGGGTACAAAGAGGCCAATCATGAGAGCTCACTGGCCAGTCAGCCTACTAGGCAAAATAGTGAGCTTCTAGTTCAGTAAGAAATCCTGTCTCAAGGCCATAAGGCAAAGAGTGGTATTCTCAGTATAAAACTCAGTAGCCGGGCGGTGGTGGCGCACGCCTTTAATCCCAGCACTTGGGAAGCAGAGCCAGGTGGATCTCTGTGAGTTTGAGGCCAACCTGGTCTACAGAGCGAGACCCAGGACAGGCACCAAAACTACACAGAGAATCCTTCTCTCAAAAAAAAAAAAAAAAAAAAAAAAACTTCAGTAAACAGAGTGAGCAATAACCATGCTTGACTTTTCCACTGCCCCAAAATTTACCCCATTTTTGACCTACATTTTCAGGACATGGGCAGAATACAGTCAGAGTCTTTGCCAGAATGGAACAGGAACATCCTCTAGCCAAGTCTGCTGTTGAGTCCTCGCTGTCCTTTAAAACCACATGAATGGCGGCCTCCATCTTCTGCATTTCAATCAGTGTCCTGGCCTCCTGAGCTCCCAGCAGAATGTTTCATATGTTCTTACAGCGTTCTGTGGTCAAACTCTTCCCAATTCCTCCTCAAAACAAGCTCTAAGTGTCTAGGAGCCATGCGGTCTGGTAGTCACAACAATGACCCCGTTCTCCTGAGCCGTTTTTACAGCGACAAAGCCAAGCGAAATGTGTGAAGCAAATGAGGGAACTCATAAACCAGAAATGTACTTGGAATGGGTTACAGCGTGCATAATCCACACTTGCTTTGAAACGAGCTCCAGAGGACTCAAGCCTGCAGCTGCTAAAATTCACAGGAGTTTAGTTCACACGCCATCCAAGTACATTCTAGAAGCCAGCACCTTTCCCCTTGGTTCCCATGTTTAAGTAGATTTTACCAGTATTTAAGCTGTTGATGTACATATGGTACTACTCTACAGGTATACTGTACTTCACTTTACTTCACTCTGTAAACTGAAGGCTGACGGAAGTTCTTCAAGGAGCAAAACTATCAGTGCCATTTTTCCAATGGCGTGTGCTCACTTCCTGGCTCTGCCAACTTTGCTAATTAATAATTTTGTGTGTGCCCCTGTGTGCATTTGGAGGCCAGAGGGCGACGTTGGGTGTCATTCCTTAAACACTGTCCTTATCTTTAGGAGACACGGTCTCTCACTGACCTGCTGCTGGTCAAGTGGGCTAGGCTGACTGGGCATCCGGCTTAGGCAGATTTACCCATCTCTGTGTCCACAGCACTGGGATTACTAATACGATACATGCCACTGTCTCCCTAGGGAAACTTTTCTCATACAATGTTACTGGTGTCCAAACAGGGTCAGCACAGAACCAAAGGTGAGTGTGGGGGGGAGTGAGTCTGTGGTCTTGGCTATGGATAGCAAGGCATTTAACTGGGGCTGTTGCTGAGCAGCCCAAAGGGGAAGCATCCACGGAGGAAATTCCGATACAGTTGTCCTTTCCTGTGTGGTATGTGTTAGGGGTGCCTTTGTGCTGTGACAGCGAATGCATAGTTCTTGCGATGGTCAGTGCGATGCACACGGCTGAGCCATTGGGATTCAACGTGTCTGTGGGAGGAATCCCCGGATGGCAGTCTTCGTCTGTGTGGTGTGGGGCGGCATGCCTGCTGGATGAGTGCGATCTACCACGTGACTGTGGAGAGGCCCTGAAAGCTGTTAAAGGGTAGAGGAAATGTTGCAGCAGCCTTGGAGATTGGGAACGAGACCGTAGTCTAGCCGCAGCGGCAGAGGTTGCCTGGCCACTGTGGCGGGTAGTTAGGAAAGCATCGGAGGCTGCGGTGAACTTGCTCGTGTCCAGGAGCGGTGGCAGCAAGAGAGGAAGATACAGCAGCCTCCCCCAAGTTAGCCTCTGACTTGGAAAGTGAAGTGGGTAACGAGAGGGTGAGAGAGAGGATATAAAACGCAGTGGAAGATGCCCCTCACAGCTGACCCTTCAGAGGAAAGAAGGGAAAACCTGTGGTCCAAACGTGCAGACGGGGGCCTTGACAACGGGCCAGGACAAAATAAACTAAGGTGATCAGGCAATACTCAGCACTTGAACTTCTGAAACTGGGAAAGATGCTTAAGCAAGCCATGAATGTGCCTGTCAGAGCATGACTTGTGGGGCTGTGGGGCACGAGAGTGGACAGGATCAGTCTGACCGCTGTGGGAGTGGGAGATCTGCATAATGTACCCTCCCATCCCTCCTGAAGGCAAAGGACACAGAACCTGAGACAGTTAAGGAGATCAGTTCCTGATGGACTGGCTTAGGAACACTTCATCATCTCTGTCTGAGGTACCCAGGAGGAGGTGGGGCTGGAGGACCACAGGGAGGGGATTGAAGGAACTAGGCACAAGAGAAGTTGTGTTTGAGCCCCCTGTTCACTGGTCCAGACATTTAAAACAGTGAAAGAAAAGGTTGATCCAGCAGGAACCTCAGGGAACTTAAGTGGCTTTGCTAAACCCTTTGGTGGGGTAAGATCTTTATAAAGAAGGAAAAGTTTTGGCGGATCTCAGTGACTTAGATGAACATGTAAAGAGTGTCTGTAAAGTGAGAGCACAGCCTAGAAGAGATGAAAACGTGGTAAAAGCAGACGAAGAGGTCTGTCTGGGTTGCTCGAAGGCAAATGTGGAAAAAAATGGGAGAAAGACAAGTTGTATCTAAGCAGCTTCTGGGAGGCTATAAAGCCTGAGGAGCAGTTCCCAGAAGACAACTGTAATAGAAAAATACAACTGAAGACAATCACGTCTGTCCCAGCCCTGGGTGATTATCCCCCCAGACCAAGGAGGGTACATTTCCCTCCAGCTGAAGGTCATGCTAAGGGTGGAGATGGTTTTCCCAGCTAGGAACTCATCCAACAGCTAGGTATGTTGGATAGAGAGATAATAGCTACAGCCATTGTGCCAACCCAGGGCCGCCCCAACCCTGGGGATCCAGCAGGTGTAGCAAGGGACAGCAGGGCCATGTTGACCCTTGGCTCTGAGTTGGTCTGAGCAAATTAAGTCGGTCCCATTGAGCTAACCAGGCATGGAGACATGGAGGGTGCCTCCATGGAAGAGCTCCAGAAAATGTAAACACAGTGACTCAGAGAGAATGACTGAGGGTGACAGGGAGCTAATTAAGTGAGCACTTCCCACCCATGCTCTGTACCTAACCTTGATCTGTGGAGGACGCAGCTGATACAAATGGATGGAACCTTTCCCTGCTGCATTAAACCTTGATTGTGTTTGACTTAGTATCTTCTTAGTCGTGAACCTCCGGGAGCACCTGACACTTGCTGGGAACAGGTGAAAACAGAGTTTCAGAGTGCTTCGCCAAGGTTCTCTGTGTAACCCCAGGATTGGTTATGGGATGGTGGTTCGGATCGTCGCCTTGTCCCATTCCTCCTCTGGGAGAGCTTTTGTTATATAGATGATGTAATGTTCACCCCTGAGCGTTTGGCAAATTTGGAAAGCCAGCAGAGGGACATATGGGTGCAAATGGTGCTTCCTTACAACCCTACTGGGTGGGGCTGGGTTAATAAAAAGGAAAAAAATCCAAAGGGTGCCCCACATAAACGTTGTTGTTGGAAGCCCCAGTACCAGGGATAGGCTGTCTTCCCATCAGTTGCTGGCCAGTTGCGCTCCACAAATCTAACAGCTACTGCTGTTGGTTATAATGCCGGGACTAGACAGTGAGACCCTGTTGCTGAAGGCGCTCCACATGCACGCTTCGACTGCAGGACATGGAGACATGAAGTTGGGTGTGAACTAGAAACTCCCACCCTGCTGACTGGATTCTTTAGTTTCAGAGTGGCCAGGCAGGCTGCTGGTGGAGAGCTGTAACCAACATTCCTGCTTGGCTGTGGACCCGGCATGCTAAAATACTGACTCTCCGGGTAGGGAGTGTGAGCATGCGCAGTAGCGGCTCTGCTGACATGGAAGAGGCCAACAGCCTTTGGGTTGAATTGAAAGCCCACTCTACCAGGAGTTCGTTCATGTCTGGTACTGTACGCCGGGATAAACATCTGTGGCTGGGGAGGTCATAGGTCCCAGAAGGCAAGCAACTTCCGCTCTTTTGCTAGATGGATGTGATGCGCCTGTCAAACTTCCATCTAAACACGTGAGTTTATGCCCATCGATCACTGTTGTTAGCTTTAACCCATAAACACTGGTGAAGGACTGTCCCAGTGTCGCAGGAGACTAATTCTCAGCCTTAGATGGACATCTGTCATCTAAGGCTTGGGATCATTGCCAGAAACGGGGCTGAAAGAGTGTAAAAACCTGAGGAAGGGGTAGAGTGTTGTGTAACAATTTCCTCCAACACTGAAACATTTCATCCTGCCGCAAAGGCCCTTGAACAGTAAGGAAAATGACTCAAAATAGAACCAGGAAGTCCACGAAACTGACCAGATTCACTAGGCTTTTTCCAGCCAGAGTAAACAATAATAAAAAAAAAATAGTCCCCCTTAAACATACCAACTTGAGACCTGCCGAGCTGCCTGGGAGAGGTTTAGATCAACTGAGGCACCTGGAAAGGACTCTCCAACCTTTGAGTTGTCTCCAGGATGTGCCATGTGATCCAGAGTTCCTGGCTTTTGTGGGCTGTCACCTGTGCTGGGGTAGGCTTTAGTGATGCAAAGCTGTCCGAGTCATTTCTGGTCCTAGCAAATAACCCCAATAAAATTCACTGGTTGACTAAATTGGACTTCGATGGTATCCATACTTTGGTGTGTGGTGGATTCCCTAGCTCTGTGTGTTGTATCTTCCCAAGTAAAGGATTGTCACACACATACTCCTCTCAAAAAGTTGTGGTTTGCTGAAATCAGTTGAGACGATCATTAACATGTTGCAGTCCTAAGACAGAATTCCTTGAAGACAGAGTCTTCTCTGTGCAGCCCACTCTGATCTTTAGCTTGATGTTCTTCAGAGCCCACCTTCTAAGAGCTGAGATGACAGACATATACTACCATGCTAGCAAAATTCTTGAAAAATGGTATATGCACATTGAATTTTAGACATGATGTTATGTGTGCATGGTAGATGGGCGTACAGCTGCATAAAAAATAACATATATATATATATATATATTGAAAAATTTTGAAAAGTTGGACCTACTCTATTGAACTATTCATTTTTATTGAGATATTCTGTTTGCTGCAGTAGTTTGGAAATGAGCCCAAGGCATCTCTACTCATGCCTATATTTCCTACCATGCTGATCAACATTTGTAAATCAGAACTGTAAACATTCGGATGATAGGAAGCTCCTCATCAAAATACTAAAATACATGGAGCATCAATCTTGGGCTTCTGAAAATGTTAGAGATTACAGTTCTTGAAAACAAAGCTCTCAGATGGAAAGGCATTGTGAATTTTCTTAAAAACACGAGAAAGGGATTAAACCAGTCAAAGAAGAGTTAACTCAAATGGTGGACAGATTTAAATCGGAAATCATAATCATAGTTGTATTTTGAAATATTTTAACCAATGGGAATCGTGTAATAAAATTAAGAAAGCTTGTGATGCTACAGCATCTAAATCTGGCAAATCATTAAAGGACTTGCAAGTGGAGGATATTGAACTGGTGTATTTTGTGTTTGAAAATTATTTGAAAAAGACGGCACTTTAAATAAAGGGCATGAGGCAGTGCCTTTAGATAGACTAAAATATTTATACAATCGAATAACTCCCTTCAGAGTACCCTTGACTGAGTGGAATTTGCTCTGCAACTATAAAATATACCTTAGTACGTATAGGGAGAGTGTTTTTCTCGGTAAAAATACTGTGGTCAACAGAGACAAGTCAATAAAAGTTGTCAAAATGTCAAATTTATTAACTATTCTGAAGGCAATTTTTAAGAAGACCGTAGGCAATCTTGTGGAACAAAATAATAAAATCGGAGGCAGAGAACAGCATATTTTCAGGGCTGGGAAATGGCTGTGTGTTGCTATTGTGGTAGATATACGTCATTACAGAGTTATCCAAACCCATAAAATGTACAACCCTAGGAGTGAGACCCAAGCTAAACTACGGGCTGTGGGTGGCGATGTGTCAGAACAGGCTCATTAAGCAAGAACAAATCCAGCCCTGGCAGGCATTGATAATAAACAGGAGGGGTATGTATGTGTGAAGGCAGAGCTATATGGAAAAAATCTCTACCTTCTGCTCAAAATTGCCATGACATAAAACTGCGGTAGAGCAAAGTCTATAAAAGATGATTTTTTTTCCCCACACAATTTACAGTGCCATGATATTAGATCTAGATATAGCTTTGAAGGATTACAGTATACACATGGGGACAAACACAATTATACCATTTATAGTAGTCAGGAAACAATATAAATAAGTTATTATTTATAGATTATGTTTTTCAACTTTGCATGGATATATATGATTCTAGAGCTTTAGATTCTCTGAGAAAACTTAGAATAGAATTCTCTGAAAGCCAAACAATATTTAAGAGTTAAGCAGGCTCTGGGGTGCCGTGGGGCCGGAATGCCAGCAGCAGCAGCAGCAACCGTGATCTAATAGTCCGTACGTAGCGTGTGGTCTGCTGAGACTGAAGTCAGGTGTCACCTGAGAGGAGCTAAGTGGGGCACCCAGGCCACACATTGGGAATGTCTTCACTGCTTCCACACTGATTTCAATTAAGTACAACTCTAGCCAAATTTATTCTTTTAAAAATCGTTTGTTTTACATATTCTAGCCTGGATCAGCCTTCGGATCCTGTCCTCTGTCTTCTGACTTAACTTTTACATCATCACATTAGTCCCATGAAGACAGACGTGGAGACAAAGGACACAGGGCCCCATTTTTCATAACGAAATCTTTATTTGGTTGTGTCTACACATTTTAAAAAGTGCTATAAGACAGCATTACACTGTGTAAATATGTAAGTAAATGTTAAAAGAAACTGTGAAAAAATGCTTAGGAATGGGGAATAAAATTGGAGGTACAGCGACAAGAAATAAGTACTGAAAGTTTTGTTTTTATATTTGAAAATTTAAATTGTGAACTTTTTATGTCTAAAAAGCAAATGAAGTTTGTTTCTGTTTGTTTGTTTTCTAAATGAGCATCTGGGTCAACAAACATGGCTCCATGGGTAAAGTGCATGTTGTACAAGTCTGACCAACTGGGTTCAATCCCCTGGACCCAAATGGAAGAGAGAGTAATAACTCCCAATCAGCCTCTCTGTCTCTGTCTCTGTCTGTCTGTCTGTCTTTATCTGTCTCTCTGTCTCTGTCTGTTTCTCTCTCTGTCTTTGTCTCTCTGTTTCTGGTCTCTCTCTCTGTCTGTGTCTGACTGTCTCTCTATGTGTCTGTCTCTCTGTGTATCTGTCTCTCTCTCTCTCTCTCTCTCTCTCTCTCTCTCTCTCACACACACACACACACACACACACACACACACACACTATAGGAATTCAAGATTACCTTTGCATCCCCCCCCCCCCCGACAGGTTTCTAGTCAGCTTCCCTAACTCACGCACAAGGAATGACCGACTCATGTGATCTGAGGACCACACCGACTGCCCCCAAGGACCCTGGAACCGCTAAGCTATTCTAAAAGGGTTTCTGGAAGGTTCCAGTCCCTCTATCCAGTCGTGTTAACTCAAAGCATCTCAACAAACATACAGTTATTAGAATGTGAAAAAATAACGAACGTCTTCAAGCTTTCCATGCCGTCTCCAGTGTCACGTTCTATTACTAATTAATGCAAAAGATGGCTTGCTACGGCGGCAGGGTGATTGGGGTGGAGACAGTGACATCAGTATGAGTGTGAAAAAAGCCATTGCCTGGGAAGACTGGAAACATCGCCACTTCCTGCTCCACATAACAAAACAGTGTGTGTGAGCCGGGGAGCTCTCCTGGACATGACTTTGTAGACAGCATGTGACTATAAAGGATCAGAACTCACGGTGCCGTCTTTGGACTCTGGAACCCATCCTGGTCCTCTAACCTACTGCCATTCTCCACAGTGCTTTTCTCTTTCTTTAAGGTTTTTTTTTTTTTTTTTTTTTTTGGTTTTTTTTTTGGTTTTTTTTCGAGACAGGGTTTCTCTGTGTAGCTTTGTGCCTTTCCTGGATCTCGCTCTGTAGACCAGGCTGGCCTCGAACTCACAGAGATCTGCCTGCCTCTGCCTCCCGAGTGCTGGGATTAAAGGCGTGCGCCACCACCGCCCGGTGGCACTTTTCTCTTTCTTAATAAACTCTTCATCTTATTACTATCAGTGCATACCTATTCCAATTTTTTGTTCCACGAGAACGTGGAAATCTCAGTGGACATTCTGTGGACTGCCATCCATACCTGTAACATTATTAATGGAAATTCCTACCAAGGCAAAGAGAAGCAGGACCTGCCCTCTCCACATCCTCCACACTGAGGTAGGACTCTCAGAAGGATTCTTATAAATCAAGATACTGCTTGGGGAAAATCATGGAATTCCGTAAAGATTAAGGTTGTTAAAACACAGTTTTTACTAGTCCATGCCTTCCACCTCCTTCCTCCAGTTTCTGATGGACAAGTTCAGGAAGCTGAGTAGTGATAGTTGAGCACACACCTCCTTGAAAATGATTCCCTGGATTCTAACATGGAAGCACAAGTCACAGTCTGTACATCCGCCCCCCAGGATCTGGCTGGGGTGGCTGTGACTTCTCTGTTCCCAGTGTTCATGTAGTTCAGCCATTCTGTCAACACGTTAGAGGTAAGCCCCTGAATGGGACGGGTCAGGCTGCCTCTGGGTCACAGCTAGTGTGTCTCTTTCATTTGTGCTCAGACTCTGAATGATTCTGTTTCCGGAAACAGACTTGATAAGCCATGAAAGACGGACGATTTTGTATTGAGATTGCTTTAAAGAATCAGTACCGAGCTGGATAGAGTTCCACAAAAGATTAGATTAAAAAAAAATTAAGAGGGAGAGTGAAATTAGGGACAATTATCCATGAGCAGCCTGTTCCTTTCCCCTGTAAGAATAAGGAAGCAACTGATTATAATCACGCTCAGTGTCACCAAGACTCCGAGAACACCCAGGTGGGCATGCCTTTGTGTTCTGTCTTATCTTACTGGGCCTCATCATCTGTACATGCTATTTCCTTTCTATGGAATTAAGTAAAAGAATACCTTAAAGGGCTTACGATGTGGCCTGATGGCATACAAAGAAATGTTAGCTGGCCATCACTACTGAGCATCAACAACATCCACCTGTGTGTTATGATGATGCAGCTGAGTCACTCAGAATCCTGCCAGCTTCCCAGTAAACTGTCCCCACAGGGGGAAGAAAGCAAAGTGTCTGCTAGAGTCTGCATGGGAAATAGCCTGTGCTGGGGCACCTGGTCCCAGCTGCGGGGGCTGTTCTGGGAGGTTGTGGGAACTTTGGGAAGTCAGGCCCCGCTGGGAGGAAGTGAGTCTCTAAGGAAAAGGGATCTTGCTCTTTAAAGCTCAACCCTGCTTCCTGTTCCATCTCCGCTTCCTATTCTGCCCAAATGAGAACAGACTTAGCTCCATATCCGTGGAGGACTTCTGCCACCATATTCTCCCCAACATGATGGATTGTGTCCCTTCTAACCGCGAGCCAAATTAATTCTTTCCTCCCCTAAGCTGCAAGGTATTTTATCATGAGGATGAGGAAAGTAACCAACACAAAGTAGAATAGTAAATTCTAGGCAAATTCTCATTTATTTCAGTAGCCAACAATCTCAATAGGTGAGGACAAGAAAAGAGAAATATCCCAGCACTGATCTTAGGGAATGACAAATGTCACATGTCTATATATTGATCATATGAACCGGATGGGCCATCAGCCTCTAATATAATACTGACACTCTTGTCCATTAATGAGAGACTCAATTTAATGTCCCCACTGTCCTAGGAGAGACTGGGATGGCAATGCAGATGTGGGAATACTTCATGTAAACAAAAACAAGCCTTCATAGATGCTGTAGGGACAACCAGACATGCATTAAATGCTATCAGATGCCACTTCTCAGAATGCATCCTACTGAACACACACGTTGATGACATTTGCTTTTAAATGATGAGGGGAGAATCCCAGCAATGTACTGCTACAGATGTTTCTAGACACGGTGTCCAATCTAGACATAGAACAAGCCTCTTTCAAGACATTCAGTTTTGAGAAATAATTTGTCCTAAATTAGATACTAAAACTGTAAGTATTAGAGTCCCAGGTAGCCATAGTTGGTGCTGATGAGGAACTTAACAATGGGATTATATCAAAAGCTATATAATGAAGCTGGGGTGAAAATAGTTACTGACCTCAGCTCATGCATCACCTCAGGAAAAATGAGCCCAGGCTACCTCCAAATTCATAGTAGTCCATCCCTGTGTCTCTGCTCCCCAGTGTTGGAATTACAGGCATGCACCATCATGCTTAGCAAAAATCAGACCTTTGCCTGTACATTTTTGACATCTGTAGAATTAGATGCTTCATTGGCATCTTCAAGAATCTGTCCATTTTATATGCTTGGAGCATAGTAAGCATCTGGTGCATAACAGTTATGATGGATGGATAGTAAAAAGATAGCAGAAATCCAAAGGATCCAGGATTTCATAAATTCTACATGACAGAAGGGCCATTTGAAGGCTATACAACCTCAAATATTTTCTCGTCTTGACAAAACCCCAGCATATCTAAGTCCTTCGGTTTTCATAAAACAGCTCCGAGAAATTAATACTATACAGAGGGGGATGGGGAGATGGAGTAAGTGTCCTTCACAGGCGGTGCTGGTGATGGTGCTCGGGTCTAGGGCATCCCACACAACCTGCAGCACACAACGGGCACAAAAACAAGCAGATTTGTGCAGAACCAGGAGCACATTCAGCAGCTTGCCATTCCCAGTGGGAAATAGTAAGTCAGTTTTCCAAAGACTACAGGGACATGGAGCACTAGTTCCGTGGAACCCAGAAACTGGGTGTGAAGTAGAAACATTCAGTATACTTCATTTCAACCAGCTGAGAAAATCAAAACCCACAGAGGACAAGTAGGGGACCCACAAACTCAAGAGAAAGATGAAGGATCCAGGTCCCACTGAGAAATGGTCGGCTTTTCAGGGGGTAGGGGGTTGAGTGTTTACATCAAGTCCACACTTTATGATTCATAACATTTCTAACCTGTTGCTGTTTCTCTGGTGTATGCAATCATCCTCAACTATTTATTTGTTTCTTTAAGACTCCCTGTAGAGGGGCTCAGGAGATGATTCCATGGATAAAGAACTCGCCGTGCAGTTGAGAGGACCTAAGTTCGAATCCCCAGAACCCATGTTCCATGCAGAAGTGGGCATCTATGACGAGACCCAAGGCAGAGGCAGGAGAACCTCTAGAAGCTTGCCTTGCCAGCATATGCAGTAGAAGATGAAGACCAACACCCACGGTTGTCCTCTGACCTCCACTCATACACCGTGGCATGTTCATACCTACACTCGCACGTGTGAAAAAACGTGAAGACACACATCATTCAAATGCACACCACTTAGATGATCAGTGAACCCCTAAACCTTTGGATAATGACAGAGCTGGGCTGGAAAAAGAAAGGTGGTGAACCTCACATTTTAGCAATGACCTGTCTAATCCTATCTGGAAAGGCTCACAACTGAGTTCCATGGCCACTTGCTTCCCTGACATCACCGTTACGCCATTACTGTCATGAGTACTGCGCCCACTTTGCTGATGGGAACACTGAGCATCTTTGAAGCTGAAGGCCCAGGTCCAAGTTCAAGGATTGTAACTGAGAGCAAGAACCAGATCAAGTCAAGTACAATCAAATTCAGACTTCTCTTCCCTACACGACCCCCTGAGAAATACTTTTGCAAGCAACATGGTATGTCTGTTTTCTCCTGGTTTTCCACTGTTGCATTTCAGTTTACTTTATGTTGGATATGGAATCTCTAAGTTTGAAAGCCTGGTGATATTTCTAAGTCTCTGAGAACTGTATTATAGTTCCAGGGAAAATCAGTTAGACTAGAAATGATGGATGCTTTGAATAGGTTGGGTTTTTAAATTGTCACTTCATATGAGCAAGGTTTTAGAATCACATGGCATGCTAACACACTATAGACAATATCATTACCAATAGGCTTCTGGCATGGAATTAGACCTGAAATTTGAATCTTCTGGCTCTAAAGCTGTCTATGTTTAATGTTTATTGAAACAGCCAGCCTAAGACATGGTGGTATAATGTATATTTCACTTCTCTGTTTATTATGGAGATCTTGAACTCATAGACACTGGGACTTTCAGCTGAAAGCATGGTCCCAGATGTTTACTAGAGCCTCTCCAGGACCCCATCACCCTGCACATAAGTGTTGATCTTATCTTTACCTTTGCAGGACTCCCAGGAAGGAAACAGGGGCTGCTTTTCTGGGGCTGGCCCACTTCCAGGCCTGAACAGATGTTTTGAGCCAGGCGTCTTGTAAGTGTTGGTAAAACTAGCTCAGAAAAGTGGGGTGGGATTCGATTGAGCCCTTCCCTGAAGGTACTGTGGAGATGTCAGTCCACGCATGACGAAGCTATGTGTCTAAAATGAGTTGCTGATTTCATCTGAGGAGTAAGGAGAAACCTCAGCAAGTGGTGGAGTTTGACGTCCTTACCCACACCCTCTTTCCTATGTTGCTTTGTGTGCGTATGTACGTGCACGTGCGTTTATGGTTACAAGTATTTGCTGATTCATGTGTGGAGGCTGGGGGACATCAGGTGTCCTCCTTCACCACCCTCCACCTTATTTTTGAGACAGCATCTCTCCTGCACCTGTAGTACTGACTGGCTGACCAGGGTGCCCTTAGGACCCTTCTGTCTCCACCATTCAGTGCTGGGGTGACAGGAGAGGGCAGCCATGTCCTGTTGTTTACATGGCACTGGATATTCTAACTTAGGTCCTCACACTTGCTCCGCAAATGCTTTGCCCATTACCATCTCCCCATGTAGCTGGAGTTTTCGCCAGTCCTGCCTGGCCCACAGTCAGGACAAATCTCTCTCACCTGCCAGTTCCGCAGCTGCTCAGACCCAACCAAGTAAACACACAGAGACTTATATTACTTATAAACTGTATGGCCATGGCTCACATAGATATAATTCAATTAGGTAGGTAATCTTCAAACACTTCAAAGACCTACAGAATTTGGCATTTAAAATGTTTTAAAATTTTAGACAGCCTGGAAAGATGGCTCGGAGGTTAAGAGCACTGACTGCTCTTCCAGAGGTCCTGAGTTCAATTCTCAGCAACCACATGGTGGCTCACAACCATCTATAATGAGATCTGATGCCTTCTTCTGTATACTTAATAAATAAATAAATCTTTAAAAAAACATTTAGACTTTCTGGACAGTGAGACATGTCTGCTCCTGGCAGCACTGATTTACTTCAGAGAGGAGGATGGGTGTCGAAGACACTCCATATAGAGTTTATCTTCACCTTAGCAAGAATAGCCATTTGGGCAAGAAACTGTTCTTGCCTGGACTGCTTGATTGACTGGACATGCAGGACCCATAGGAAGGTGACCACTGAACTTTGCTTGGCAAAATGGTCCTTCAGGTTCCTGCTTCGCAGAGGAGACTGTCAGACATTCTACAGGACACAGAGAAAAGTGACTGAGAGACTCTAGGCCTGTGGGCTGAAGACAGATGCCCCAAGTTTACAAAGGAATATTAGGTGACTGTCCAGGCAGGCAGCTGTCTCTGTTGTTTCCAGAGTTTTGGAAGTTGCTTACAATGTTCTTCCTGTTTACTTAGGTAATATTATATCCTTCGGAGGTCTTTGATGTAGTTGAAGACTAGATAGTTATAATTTTCCTTAGTTATGATAAGAGATAAATTAGATATGAAACTATAGACTCACAAATATAGGAGAGATAGGATATCTTCTTTAATTTTGCCAAATACAAATAGACTAGATATCATAAATAGACTAGATATTATAACTGTAATTCTTGCTTGATAACTGTTTTGTTATATGTAATTTTACTATGTTAAAGTTAAAACCTTCCTTTTTGAAAAAAAAAGAAAAGGGGAAGTGCTGTGGGATGGTCTGTATGTTAAATGTGTTGCTCTGATTGGTTAATAAATAAAACACTGATTGGCCAGTAACCAGGCAGGAAGTATAGGCGGGACAAGGAGAAAAGAGAATTCTGGGAACAGGAAGGCTGAGTTAGGAGAGATGCTGCCAGCCACCACCATGATAAGCAACGTGTGAAGATGCCAGTAAGCCACAAGCTACATGGCAAGATTTATAGAAATGGGTTAATTTAAGATATAGGAACTAGATAACAAGAAGCTTAAGCCATTAGGCCAAACAGTTTAATTCATGTAAGCGTCTGTGTGTTTATTATATAAATGGGCTGCAGGACTGCCTGGGCTTGGCGGGAGCTGGAGAGAAAAACTCCAGCTACAACCCCAGCCCTTAGAGTTACTGTTCATTCATTAATTCATCCATTCATTTTTGCAGCACTGGGAATCAAACCAGGGCCTTGAGTCTTCCAAGCAATTGTACTTCCTCTGAGCAACACCACAGCTCTCCGACTCCCATCAGCACCCCCTCCATACACACACTGCCTTTCAGAATCGCCAGTACAACTGCCTTAAAGGATTTACTGAATTTCCCAGCAAAGACAGATGTCAGGCATGGCTGAATGTCATCCCTGTTATTTTATGGAAATCGGAGAAGGGACACGGTTTTCCCAAGACTGCATAATGCTGGTGACAGTTGGGACTTCAAACCATGTCTGCTGACCCATTCTGCTTCAAACCTTGTCGTTGTGGCTCAGTGAAGTAAACGGCTTAGCTGTGATGTCTGTGAATTATGCAGTTGTCTTGGACTGGGGTGTTGCTATACCTAGGGCTCATTTCTGCAAGCCTGCTGGACAGACGGGAGCTGATGAAACATTTTGATTTAATTCTTTCTAGATCTTTTGTACTATATTTCCATCCAGCTATGCCTCAAAATAAAGAACCCCAGGCTATTTTATTCCTTCAAAAATATAATTAGTGGTAGTTCAGTTGATAGAGTGATTGCCTGGCATTCCTGAGCCCCTGAGCTGAATCCCCGGAGCTTCTAAAACAGACAAGTTTAGGTAGGTGTGGCGGTTCATACAGCCTGTATCACCTATAGCCTGAGAGATGGAGACAGGAAGATCAAGGGTTAAAGTCGTATTCAGCCACACAGCAAGTTCAAGGCCTGCCTGCACGGATGAGACCTTGCCTTGATACAAAACAAAATATAAGAGAAAAAAAAATCATACAATTAGCCATGTCATATAAAATGTGGAGTCTTGTGTCGTTATAGGAATTTTTCTATTGAACCATCACAGCCAAAGATGATTTAATTGTGTAGGGTTGAAGTCATCTCCATGGAAGAATGGTGTTTTTAAAACTCCAAGAAAGAGAATGTGTAATATCTACAACTAACTTCTTGACTAACACTTCCCGGTATTTGGAATATATGGAATCCAGGAAGGAGGTGGCAAGCATCACTTTGAAATTTGTCAAACACATCGCAAGGAAAAAAACACACACACACACAAAAAAACATCAGGACACCGGACACTGGCAACCGTTGTAAAATATATAACAATTTTCTTCCAGTTGTCCGACAAAGGAATTTGGGTCAACAGAGATGGGAAGTCGGGTACAAAGGCAGACATGTGTTTCTGTAGCTCCTAGCTAGGTGTTTTAAAAGTCATGAGAAATCGTGGCCATAGCAAGGCAGGCTAAGGACACGGATCATTGAATCGGTTGATATTTATAAAAGCAGGGAAAACTTCCTGCAAAAAGAGAAAGCTGCCTTGTCAGTGTGTTCAACATGAAAGTCTGGAAAGGGCTGGGGTGTGTCTACAAAAGCTTCAGTGACAGCCTCTGGTTGGGATTTTTACTTCATCTATTTCCAGCAGAGAGTTTAAGCCATGTTTCCTTTCGAGAGTGTCACGTGTCTAGCCTTATTCTTGAGAGTGCTCAAGAAATTAGGCTGTGACAGTTACCCAAAACATAATTTGTTATGCTGTTTAATTATTTAATGCGCTGTTTAAAAATTTAAACATGGTCTTTGGTTGGTTGGTTGATTGAGTCCCATTAAGGTGGATTTGAAACTCCTTCAAGATTATAATTATCTACTGAGTCCTTCATGGTTCAGATTTATAAATCAGATTGTGTTCTCTAATAAAATGCCAATTCAAAAATGTTGACTTCAATGTTTTTTAAAAGTATTTCCTTAAAATGTTAGTAGATACCAAATATTAAAAATATTTCTACATGCCTAGATCTTTAAATTTTTTCTTAAAAAGTAAAGCGAGGGTGCTCTAATTATCTTCTTTATTACAGTATTGCATAATATTATCTTCTTTATTATACTATTACATACTCGTTATACATCCCATTTCTAATTCTGAAGAGGGTATTTCCATGGAAACATTTGCTGACCATCAGCATGGGCTCCGAGCACAGTAATGGCAAGGCCCCAAGCCACCCCTGTGTGTGACAGCTGTCGGTCTCTCTGACGTCTACCGAGCATTGGGACAGAACCTCACAGTGTTTATACAGAAGACGAAAATAACGAAGGCGATTCTTTGAATGTGTTACCAAATTGGGCCTTTCTGGATGGAATGAGAGGGTATTACGTTAAGCGAAATGAGCCGGGCACAGAGGCCAAACCCCAAGTGTTCCTGCCGATCTGTGGAAGATGTCGATGTTGATTCTGTAGGAGTGGACAGCAAAATAGTGTTTGCTCATCATGTGTGAAGCCCTGGTTAGAAAGAGAAAGGGGGAAGAAGAGGGAGGGAGGGAGGGAGGGAGGGACGGAGGGACGGAGGGAGAGAGGAAGGAGAGAAGGAAGGATCTCTTGCTGGTTTCAAAGGCTTCAGAATCAGAAGTCTCTCTAAAATTTGAAACTCAGTGATCAGGATGATTATGTGTACATTTATATACTTAACTACTACAGCCACAAGGGTGGTTTCCCCAGGGCGCGTCCCACCCCTCACCCTCTTCTGCCTGCCCCTCAAATGCAGGGAACTCAGTTACAATTCTTACTTACTTGTTTATGGCCATTTTCCTGGATATTCCTCACGATCAGGCCGTGTCCTGTCCACTGTTGTAGTCTCTGCTCCGGTTACTGTAAGTGACACATGATAACCTTTCAGGAAAGTCTCTGCTACCATAACAGACGAGGGAATGAATGGCCAATGCGTATAACATGCTGTAGCACAAATTCTAATTGGTCTTAATAATAAAAACCTGGGGCCAGATATTGGAGTAAATGCTGAAAGATCAGAGAGACAAAGGAACAAGACACAGCTACCTCTTACCTCACCGATGCCTCAGCCTGAAACGGGGGATCTCCTGTCTCCACCTCCCAAGTGCCAGGATTAAAGGTGTGTACCACCCACTGCCTGGCCTCTATGGTTAACAGGTGACTTAGCTCCACCCTCTGCTCTCCAGGCAAGCTGTATTTGTTAGATCACAAACAAAAGATCACCACAATATATGTCCTTGGTCATGATGAATCCGAGCTGGTGATATTTCACAGGCACTGACAAAAGTCACTTTAAGGATAACCCCTTGCCCCTCCCCCCGGTCATTTATGCCCTACAGGAAAGAGAATCTTTCAGATTATAGTTTTCCAGTCCCCCATCTTCCAACCTGAACTCTCACCTACTAGTGACGTTAAGTTCCACCTACAGCTCAGTAACGACTCACGCCTAAGCTTTTGCTCATTTAAAGAGAGAACTGGAAATTCCTCCGCCTGCTTTGACCTCGAGCTGAAGAGATGGGGAAGCAAGCCCCACACAGAGACTCCTTCTCTGGGAGTTCAGGGAAGTGGGAGCGGCCACAGACCCGGGAAATCCTGCGCCATCCTTTGTATTTAAAGCTTCCAGTAGGTTAGAAAAGCTATAGTTAGCGGTTGGGGGAATTTTGACCAAGCATTCAATATCGCAGAAACGGCCCTTATTTGCTTGAATATAGGGTGCAGTGTGTTTTAAGAGTCATCTGTCAAAGAAAGCTGATCTAGGATTACTCCCCCCCCCACGGGAATTTGTCCTCATATTTATCTTGCAAACACACTTCTGGAATAGAGCAGAACAAAAGTATGTGCTGTCTAGAAGTGTGTGTGTGTGTGTGTGTGTGTGTGTGTGTGTGTGTGTGTGTGTGTTCACATGCATGTGTACATCTATGTGTGTGTGCATGTGTAAGTCAGAGAGTGATATCAGATGTCTGCCTCAATTGTTGTCCACCTAGAGCTCAGCAGTTGCCTAAACCGGCTGGTGATGACCCCCAGGGACGATCCTGACTTCTACCTCCTTGCTGAGATGACAGACACGCACCTGGCTTTTACAGGTATGCCCCGGCTTCTACATGGGTGCTCGAGATCTGGACTCAGATTCTCATGCTTGCATAGTAAGCAATGTTACCACCAACCCTAGAACACTTTCGAGTTTCAGTTACACATTGCGTACAAATCCCAGTGTCAGAGGCGGCCAGTTGTGACTGTCTGAAGGGCAGGGACCATGGTATCTTTATCATTCTGTTCCTTGAAGGGATCTTACTTCTGCAGGAGCTACCCTGCTAATGCTCATTAGATGATGAATAAAAACAAAAGGCTGGAGAGATGGCTCATAAAATAAGTTATTCTTTTTTAAAAAAAAAAGCAAGAAACAAACAGACAAAAACCACAAAGCTTACATGGAGGGAAGAATAGGGTGTTTTAAGTCACTGGATTTCTTTCCTTTAAAAATTTACCTTAGATATTATAATAAGCCATAGACCGACACATGAAGTAGTTAAGGTATAGACTTGATTAGATTATGAAGGAGTAATCACACTACCTAAAATGTGACTGTGGGTGGGAAGCTGGCTGCTAGGAGCCCAGAACGAGTTAAGAAAACGGCTCATAGCTTCTCTTCCTCTGCTGCCGATAGCCCATCTGAATGGAAAGTTTTGGAACTGAAGTTGAGAACTTGGTGAAACAAGGTTGGTAAGGATGGATGAAGGCTTCATTCATTCCTAAGCAAGCAGAGGAACGACTCACCTTTGACCCGCGGAGCTCACCTCCCCGAGCGTTCCGGGGAGGGCCAGCTTCCTGGGCACAGAGTTTACAACGTAGCAGTCGCACGGGGTCTGTGATGAGGCTCTGCCTGCTGCTGTGGACTTGATAACTGTATTTTATAATTTGTGTCCTGCAGGTGGAGTTCCACTGGACAGTGGTGCTTTACACGCAGACAAAAACTGTATGAAGCTTAGTATCTATGTCCATCGCTGTCACTGCCACCCTGTGCAGAGCTGGTGATGCTCCGGGAGTTCACGACCCCGGTGAGCCAGGATGCAAGCTGCAGCAGCAGCAGCAGCAGCAGCAGCAGCGGGGCTGATACACTGTGTCAGCCAGGGGCGCTGACTGTGCAGTCCACGCTCCCCGTCTAAACCACAACGTGCTTTGAACAGAAAAAGGAAGTGACGAGGTTCTGAGAAACATCAGCCATTTCAGGGTTCCATGAAGCCCGCCACGGTGAATGTCGCTAGAATGTGTACTTATGGAGAAAGGAAGCGCAGCACACCACGTCCACCTCTGCCTACCCTTTGACCCCTTGTCACGCTGTTACGTTCCTATACACAGTTCCCACCCCACCTCGGCTGTTAGCTGTGTGTTCTCTACCACTTTACTGCCTCCACAGTGTTAACTGCTCCCTGTGCTCTGCCACGAGGGCTTACCCACAGGCACTGCCCTCATCCCGCCTCTCCTGTTGTAGATGATTTGTGGTTGTTGTTGTTGTTGTTTTTCGAGACAGGGTTTCTCTGTGCAGCTTTTTGCCCCTTTCCTGGAACTCACTCTGTAGCCCAGGCGGGCCTCGAACTCACAGAGATCCGCCTGCCTCTGCCTCCCGAGTGCTGGGATTAAAGGCGTGCGCCACCACCGCCTAGATAGATGATTTTATAGCCGTCTAACTGCGTTGCACTTTAGACGGTGAACTTCTTGAAAGTGCACGTCTGTTCCGTTTTTGCTTAAGTAACACATGATAGACATTCAACACATTTCTGCTGAAAGACATTGAACTGGAATCAATTCAAGATCACCAATATTGACCAAAGAGGTGTCGCAAGGAGCACCAGAAGGGACAGGAAAGGAGAGGTAGAGCGGGGATGAGTGGGAGGGGATGGAGGCCATGACCAAGGCACTTTATAAGAAAACCTCAAAGAACTAACAAAAATATTGAAGAGTACTATGGGACCCACAAGAGTTCAATCCAGACAAAGGAGTCTTTTCTAACCCCAGTAGATTCAAGGATGTTGCTGAAGTTTCTGAGCCAGTTGGCCACATGACTGATGAATCTATCTCCATGTTCTCTAGAGGCATGGAGGTCAAGAGGTCTGTGGTAACTATCTAGGAAAACTAATAGTAAAGACAGGAAGACAGGATAAGAGGAAGCATTGAGAACTGCCGGGCAAGACTGGCCGGAGTGGGCAAATGCTTATACGTGAGCCTGGACAGAGGAGACCGTGGCCTTGAGTGTCCTAGCCTGTTGCTTCCGAACACACAGGCCTAGGAACATCACCAGGAAAGATGAGGGGAAACACTGGTTTCAGGGGGTGTGGAGGGCGTGCAAATTTGCTTCAGACATATTAAGTCTGATTTTAATACTTATTTTTCTTGGTTAAAGCCCAAGTTTAAATACTGTGACTAATAACAGCATTCCTTTCCAAAAGTGGGTTACAATGCGTCTGCCATTTGGCAGAGCAAAGATTTTGAAGTTCTTTTCTAAAACATACCCTTCAGTGATGTTTGATGTCTGTTTGGTTTTTATTTTAAGCTGTGTTTGTCCTGACTACTGAAGGACACTTGGTAAGTCCTTATCCCTTTCCTGGATCAGTTAATCCTCCAGTCACCAGCTACGTCAATTTGAAACTGTTAATTTAGTTACCATTTGCTCTGAAGAAAAAAAAAAAAGATTGAGAGACGAATTAAATGTCAGAGCAGGGCATTTGGATTCTTCCAGACCAAATGAGATTGCTAAGATACATAGAGGCAGAATACGGTTCATGAGAACATAAAAACCCAAACTCCAAGCTAGGACAGTTGAATCCGGACCACGCAAGTGTTCAGGAAGAAACAGATCTAGAACATGGAAAGTGAAGTGAAAACTTGAAAGGTCAGGCTACCAGACCTCAGTAAGAAACAGCCGAGGAAAGAGGCAGATGGTCAAGTCAAGGGACACGCTTGGGTTGAGAGTCACATCCAGCATCTAGGTGGGGCTGAAGATGAAGGTTGGTAGAAGGGGGTGTGGCCGAGTCTCCACTGTTTATTCACCCAGCAGAAGTATACCCGCACTCCCAACATGGTACAGAAGTATGCCTGAACTCCAAATATGGTACAGAAGTATACCCGTACTTCAAACATGGTATAGAAGTATGCCTGCACTCCAAACATGGTACAGAAGTATGCCTGCACTCCAAACATGGTACAGAAGTATGCCTGCACTCCAAACATGGTACAGAAGTATGACTGCACTCCAAACATGGTACAGAAGTATACCTGCACTCCAAACATGGTATTCTTTTAGCATCCCCAGTATCAGGTAAGAACAGAAATGGTAACACACAGAATTTAACACATTTGAAAAGTGCACCCAACTCCCTACTGAAGAAAAACAAAGCGAAACAAAACAAAAAACATGGATCCTGAAAGGCATGAGCAAATTGGAAATTATTAGAAATTGAGAATAAAAATCATATAATCTTAAGAGTGTCAGTGAGCTTGTTTTATGGTCCCATGGACAATTCCTGAGTCGTGAAGAATGTCGCTTAGTTACAGATGTTCATATGACAGGAGAGGGCATGAAAAATACAGGGGACCTCTGCTCATTTTTCAATTTTTTTTCTGTCAAATCTAAAATTACTCCACAATGAAAGATTTTACTTTGTTTTGTTTTGTTTGGTTTTTTTCTGCACAAAGCTTTCTGGTCTTTCAAATTACCAAACAAAGAGGTAGACAGTGATTTGGATGGCTTCGGTGAACACCCCTCGGTCTACAATGAGACAAATAACCCAGTTGCTGAGGGCGTCTGTGAAGAACGGACAGACTTCGGACCTGAGCTGGCTCCGTTGTTTACTGGCTGTCTGCTCAGAGCATGTTCACCTAACTTCTTCAAATCTCTAGTTATTTTGTCTACGAAATGAGTACATTAGCAGTGCTTACCTCTTACCAAACAAGAGGGCAGACTTCGGGCCTCGCTTGGCACCCAGATGAACGGACAGATATGACAGCGGCTATTAGTATTGATAGATGTGTCACCTACCCTATTTTATCAATGCTCTGATGAGACGTGTGACTGGCTTGGCAGGACTTTGAGTCCACAGAGGGCTAGGTTTGCCCCAGTGTTCTCCCAGAGATGTGGTTCACAGCCATTCTTTCATATGGAAGTAAACACTGGGAGCAGATGGCCCCTGCAGTGGAGTTCCAGAAAGACATTAAAAAGGAGTAGGCAGAGGGATTTTTATTAGTTTTCTGTTGGCTTCTCAGCAACCATCTCCATGCAAGGACAAAATCTAAGGGGCTCAGCTGGGCTTTAGAAAGCTACTGTCTATGCTTGTAAATACTCATGGGTCAGGACAATAGAGCTGAGCCTTTGGCTGCAGAATCCACTGCTGGATGATCCTGGGTTCCTGTGGCTTTGCTGAGATCTCTTCGGGAGGTTGGCCCAAGGAAAATAGGCCAAAGACAGGAAATGTTGCTGTGCTGAGGGAAGCTGGGAACACCTGGGCTTTCTGGCTCGTGTGGTGCCACCAGAGGCATGGAGGCACAGCCTAATGAGCTGCTAGAATCGCCCTGTGAATCTGATGTGTCATACAAGAGGAAGAGAAACCTACATTCTAAGTGGGAACTTTAAGTCAATCCATCCAAATAGGGAGCGAGCTTGCTGGTCACGGCCCATGTGCTACCCCCCCCCCCCCCCCCCCCACACACACACACACTCACTCACTTCTCCTTTCCTGACAGTGATGAGCAGGACTCCTCATTAGTGCAAAGCACAGTGGCTGCCTTCTCCTGCCAGCCTGGCGTCAGCTCAGAATCTCAGAAGCTAATGACAGATGCTGTCCAATGTATGAGTATGGAACCTAAAGACTCACTACCCACATCCAGGTTGGAGCCTGCACACCTCCCAGGCACAGGTAGATTGTGGTTGCTGATGTCTGGTCCACCCTCACCAGCTTCCTTCTAAATCAAAAGCAACAAGACCCTTTCCTGCTTGTTTGACCAGATCCACAAGGGGATTTTTCAAGGTTTAGGTGAAATGTGTAGGAAAAGGCCTAGTCCTGAGTAGGTATTCAGTAAGTGTTCCTTTTCTTCTTTTGTTATCTATTGGGAAGCTTTGAGACCATAGCTAGAGATCGGCAGCCCAATTTATATGTCATTGACTTGCATTTTGGCCTTGTTGATTGGAGCATGATGAAAGCAAAATGTCCTAGAATTCCAAGAAACACATTGCTTGTCAATATTTAATTATAACATAGCCTTTACGTGTGAGTGGCGCCTGTTGAGATTTGAGACACCCAGCGAATTTCAAACTAGGGTTGCCGGCTCTCTCTGCACCCAGATTTCTGACAGCAACCGCCTCTGAGCATTACACCAAGGATCTGCAAGATGTAATTAGTTAATTGGATGACCTTCTTTCTCAATGCCCATGTGACATGTGCTTGAATAAATTTGCCCACTCTTTCTACATTTATTTTTATTCTAAATCTATTAGGAAGACTAATGAAGGCTTTCTGTTCAAAACGTGTGACTTCTCGAACACTTTATGAATACTTCCAATGTCTGTGTGCCCTTTCCCAAATAAAAGACACAGAGGCAATCAGAATCCAGCCCTCCAAAACAGCAGCAACTGCATTGTCTAAAAGTGACAGAGAAACTGTGTTGTGGCTTTTAAGAGAATGACAGGGAAAGAGAGATTATTCATAAGTGGCTGGAAAGTGTTACTAGTTTTAATGTCACCTTCCCTTTTCAAGGCTCAGATGTGACACTTAGGCACCTCAGATTCCAAAGCAGAAGGGTCAGGTCACTGCACCAGTGGTGGCATCGGAGAACTGTTATCCTTTGTAGGACAGTGTCAATCCGGTGCTCCTATCCATCATCACAGTCCAATTTCTGGAAACAATCCCAGGTGAGAAGACGTATGGGTATTAGTATAGACCAATGTCCATCAGTAAGGAGGGATAGGAGGAGAGAGTGAATTTCAGCGTGCAATAGTAGGGTTTTTTGTAGAAAAGGATGAATAGGAAGAAAAGAAAGCCAAGGCAAAGAGGGAAAATATAACCATGACCCTAGGGAGCAAATTAGGTTGGCGTTTAGGAGCACAGATGGCCGTTGAGGCTCAACCCAGAGCTGCTGTGACAGATTCCTTGTTCTCTTCATTTTCATAGCTATGACCGACATGATCTGACAGTGGTGGAATTAAGTCACAGTTGGAGCGAAATGACTTAGCAGACACCATATACTAAGCACCATCTAAACCTGTTAAAAATAACAGTTCCTGTTGAGAACATGAACCAATGTACTCTTCAAACCCTACTGTCCCGATCTGAGAAACCAAGGCGACTTCAAACTAGAGTCGCCTGCTCTCTGAGCCCAGGTTCTGACAGCAGCTGCTTCTGACTGTTACCGTGCAGAAGAAACCTCAAAGGACTAAGCCCGTTTTTTTGATTTTTTATCGTTTGAAAATATCATCCATGCATCTAATACCTTTTGATCAAATCTACCTCTTTTCTCTCCCATTTTTCCCTCTATGTCCCCTATCACTTTTGCCTCACAATTTTACTTGTTCTATTTTGTGTTTGTTGTTTGTTTGTTTGTTTTGTAAATCCACTGATTTTTTTAATTTGTAATTATTATTTTGTAAATTGTGTTGTTTTGTAAATTGTGCTATTTTGTAAATTCACTTAGTGTTGCCTGCGTGTATGAGGTGTGGGTTCATCAACTAGAGTAGACAGCCTCAGAGGGGCAGCATTCCTGAAGGAAACCAACTCTCCCTCCCCCAGCAGCCATCAGCTGCCAATCGCTCCCCTTTGTGAGCCCCTCCCCGATCCGTGCCAAATTTGGTTGGCTTGGTATTGTGTAGGTCTTGTGCCTGCCGTCCCAGCAGCTAGGAGTTCATTTGGGCAACGGCCCTGGCATTCCTGGCAAATACTATTTTGTGGCAGATGTCCACTACGTCTGGCCTTTACAATCTGACTTCTACAATGCCCCCTGAGCAGTGAGAGAAGGCTCATACAGACACAGACGTCCCGTTTAGGGACAGGGGACTCCACCGTCTCTTAGTCTCTGCATCTCGACCCGGTTTGGACCTCTGTGTGCATCTCTGATGAGCTGAGAGATGCACTTGTCTGTTGGTACAAAGATAATAATTTAGGGGCAGTTTCTTACTATGTCCATTTAGTGGAATAATAGTATTAGGTTCTCCTCTTGGGCCTATAACCTGGCCAGCTATAGCTAATAGTACCTCTAGTCAGATCATACAGTCACCAGCTTACATAGTACTAGGCATGAGTCCCGTCTTGTGGAGCAGGCTTTAAATCCAATCGGAAAGCTGTTGCACCACTATTGCACCAGCAGGGATACTTGCCAGACCCGTCATTATGTCATTATTGTAGCTTTTAGGGTTCACAACAGGGTAATACTGTCGATTATTTTTCCTCCTAGGTAGTGCTTTCATTTTTTTCTTCCAGCACCTTACAACGTTATTAGCCGATAAGGCTGAAGCTTCCAGGTGAGTACCAACTTGGCTTCTCCATCTTCTACAATGTCTTCAAACAAAAGGGTCCCTCCATCAAATTCTGGAGGGTAACCATGGCAATGGCAGAAGCCCGTCATGTGGAGGGCTGTCTATGGGACTCAATGACCAATAAGTCAAAAATAGATGAATATGCTTGGCTCTTGAGTTTTCATTTGATAGCCTATGGCAGCTGGTGGAAGCTCTGTCCCCATGTTATAGGGTGACTCCATTTAAACTCCTTGTGTGTGTGTGTGTGTGTGTGTGTGTGTGTGTGTGTGTGTGTGTGTGTGTGTGTGTATGTGTGTGTTTTGGGGAGACTGAGATTC
This sequence comes from Peromyscus californicus insignis, assembly GCF_007827085.1. Lineage (NCBI taxonomy): Eukaryota > Metazoa > Chordata > Mammalia > Rodentia > Cricetidae > Peromyscus > Peromyscus californicus. The sequence continues at coordinate 14,939,623 of NW_026294535.1, forward strand.
TATAGTAGTAGGTTTCCATATGGCTTTTCAAAGCTCTTAGTGCTACTTATCCTTCCCTCCCCACACTCCCTCCTCTACCCTTCTATCCCTCACCTTATTTAACTCTTCGTTTGTTTGTTTATTCATTTATTTTTTTCGAGACAGGGTTTCTCTGTGTAGTTTTGGTGCCTTTCCTGAATCTCACTCTGTAGACCAGGCTGGCCTCGAACTCACAGAGATCCGCCTGCTTCTGCCTCCCGAGTGCTGGGATTAAAGGCGTGCGCCACCATCGCCCAGCTTAACCCTTTGTTCCATCATATCTCTTCCCCACTTTGTATCAACTTCATTTTCTTCCCTTGACCTCTTACTAGTTTCCAGCCTTCTGTGGTATTCCAAACTCAAACACACAACCTAAAGATTCAGTCATTCACGCATGAGAGGGAATATGAAGCATCTGCCTTTATGAACCCAGGTTAAGAGTTAATTTCAGAGATCGGGTGGGGTGCAGAATATGAGAGAAGAACAACCCAACGAAAGGGTGCGAGAGAAAAGATGCTAAACTAAGTCACTATAGAAACACATGTCCTCTGTAAGGTCAACGTCAGAAAAACCTGTACACAAGCCCTGTACCCTGCTCACAGAGTTTGTGTGTGAATGATTCCAAGAGCACTCTATATGTCAACAGGAACGAAATAAAGTAAGTGGGTGATAGGGCTTTAGAACTAGGTTTCTCGCTGTTATATAAGCAAGAAAAGGGAGGTTAGAACAATTAACACAGGAATGTATTAAAGTTAGAATCATCAGTATGAGCTCATACTTAGCTGTTCTTGTGGTTTGAATATGAAATGCCCCCAAGTCCACAGGCTCAGGTGTTGAATGACTGACTGTTCATGTCTGGTGACACTAAGTTGGAATGTTCTAGAAAATTTAGAATATGGGACCTCCTTAAAAGCAGTGTTTTTGAAGAATCTGCCTCATCCTTGGTTTACTCCCCTGACCCCACCCCCTGCCATGAAGATAAAAAGCTCCTCCTCGATGTACTTGAACCACCATGCCGCTCTAGATCAAGGTCATGGGACCAAGAAACCATAGACTGAACACTTTGGAACCATGAGCAAAGTAATCCCTCCTAAGTCAGTTATGACAAGAATTCTGTAACATCAACCAAACACCTGACAAACATAAACATTGACAGGCTGGTGTACGCGCACACACACACACACACACACACACACACACACACACACACACACACACACACATTTTCTTGCTCGGTCAGCACAATTTCCCTATGCATGAATACACTTACCTCCCAGATCCTGGTCTCTAATGACATTCTCCAGTACAAGGAATGGTATAACCTGAGTCTGAAATATCTCACAGTGCCAGGAAGTGAGTAGTACTCAGGACAAACGTAGAAGCCAGCAGTGTGCCCTATGGACAGAAACCGTCCTTATTTTGTGAAGAGTATCTCAACAGAACAAAGCGTTGACTGCCACGACTAAAGGTTATCAAAGCTGGAACAATTTGGGCAATTGAAGCAGTTTTAGATTGCAACTGGACATGGAGAATGATTACCAAGAGCTCACACTGAAGTAAATGGAGAAAGGGAAGAAGGCGAAGACGAACTTTCCATGAGCTCCCCCAAACAATTAACACAGCTACTCCATCTTTCAGAAAGTGTTGTACAGTTCCCATCCTTTACATGTAGGCAGCAAACAGTGATTTTTCCCAAAAATGTATGATTTGCATGGGGGAGAAAAAAAAACCTTTAAAAATAACAGCATAATGGAAACAACTAACAAACACTATTTTAGCCATGTGACAAAAGTCACGTAACATACGGGGTGACGTGTCCATGCGATGGCATATACTTTCAATGTGACATGCAATATAATCATAAGAAAGACACCAGACATTTGTCAGCTCAAGGGCATTCTGCAGCATATCTGCCCAGTGTCCCAAAACACCATAAACGCCACGACAATCAAGGAAACCCTGACCAGCCAAGCCAAGAAAATCCTAAGGAAACATGACTATCAAGAGGTCTCTGAGATGAGCTCCAAGACCAGAGAAAGGTCCATAGGTAAAAACTAAAACCAAAGAGAAGTGTGGACATTAATGACATTGGTCCATGAACGATAGCAAATGCATAATGAAACATTAATGATAGAGTGCATGGTCACTCCATCATTGTCACAATTTTCTATAACTCTAAAACTGTTCAAAGGCTTGCTAATAATAAACAGTAAATATTTATTAAGCACTTACTAGATTATAATCACTTTTCATGCATTACATTTAGCCCCAAATAGCTAGTATTAGAAAAATGCCACTTATAATAAATTGATCCCAAGGATAATCATAAATTTTCATAGTAAGTAGTGAAAAAAATGGTCTGATTGGATGTCCATTTCTGAAAATGAAAGCCAAATTTATTAAACTAACTTTATTAAATATGTATTTTTAAAATTGATATTAAATATAGTTATGAATTATTGGAGCCAACAAGGCATACATCCATTTAGGATTTTTTTAATAATAGAGATAAAAATTTGCATTTTAGTAAGTGCCCAAATGATGTTAGAGCTGAAGATCCCCATCACACTCAAAATAAGACTTCAGGGACTGGAGAGATGGCTCAGTGGTTAAGAGCACTGGCTGTTCTTCCAGAGGCCCAGGGTTCAACTCCCAGCACCCACATTGCCCCCACAACTATCTGTAACTCCAGTTCCAGGGGGTTAGAAGGTCTCTTTGGGCACAAAGCATACAGGTGGTACATAGACATAAATGCAGGCAAAACACCGTATGCATAAATAAGATTATGCATAAATTAGATTGTTCTGTATATTATCTATTATGCATGTCTTCTACATTTAGCCCTCAAAGCAGATGGGTTTTACTTACTTATGTACTTCTATTTATTATTATTATTAGTAGTAGTATGTATGCCTGCGTGTGTGTGTGTGTGTGTGTGTGTGTGTGTGTGTGTGTGTGTGTGTGTGTGTTTGCGTGTGTTTGCAGACACATGCATACCATGGACTTAAGTGTGCCAGGTGCACATGTAGGGGTTCGAATACAGCCTTCCCGAGCTGGTTCTCTTCCTCCACTGTGGGTTCCTAGGATCAAACTCGGGTCCTCAGGCTGGTGTGGCAAGCTCTTTTATCTACAGAACCAGCTCTCAGCCATGGGTTTTAATGTTTTTATATGAACTGTGCAGTGGAGATGCATGGTAGCGTGAAGTGGTGTGTTTTCTTTACATTATCATCTGAAAGAAAAAGGAATTTTTCAAGTTCTAGTTTATGACTGCCAGCTTAGCTTCCTCTCCCTTAGAAGCCTGCTACTCTCTTAGAAGTCTGGCTGACTCCATCATACACCACAAGGAAGCTCACATCAGCTACGAGAAGATGCTGGAGGTTCAGATCCAGGGTCACAAGGTACCTGTCATGTGAGCAAGGCCTCACTGGACCTTCACCCCAGTGAATGCAACAGGATGACATGGGGTGATACAACATAGAGCTGAAAAGCCAGACAGCCGAGCCCCTCCCAATTTCCTGACCCACAAGATCTTAAAAATCTGCTGTTCTTTTAAGCCATTAAGCACTGATATGGTTTGTAACATAGACAGAAGAAACTGGACAGATTTTTGTCACCTCAGAGGTTAGCTTCCTGGCCCCCAATTTACATAACCTTATATAACGAGTCATGAATTAAGCCTGGAAATGGGCATGTTCTAAAAGCCTTTATAAGATTGTCACGTAGAATTAGGGTTTGTAACCACTGGACTATCCAAAACTGTGAATGTTATAGACTGAGCTGGAAAACCACACTGAATCTGAACAGTCACGATTTAGCAAGTCGTTAGCGTCTGGGATTCACTTGACAAACACAATGAAGCCTTCCTTCCTCTGTAGCATGCTACATTGCAGGAGGCAGGCTCAGGAAGGTAAAAAAAGAATTCTGCAGTCACAGGAGTCTGGGCGACAACAGGGTCTTCTCCCTACACGATACACGAAAAATGAAGCCCAAATTCTGCCTCAGTGTCTCCTCCATGGCAACACAACTGCCTCCAATCAAAGGAAAACTCTAATTTTTTTTTTTTTTTACCGACACCTTCAGAATCGAATTCTGTGCCTCAGACTTGGTTGTCAACTGAAATTTAGGTAAGAAAGAGGCTTGACAGTTCTCAGTTACAGCCTGAAGAACGGAGTTTAAGATTCTAGACTCCAGAGATTGCTCCTAGGCCCTTTCATGTATGCTGGGAATTCATTAAGGGACTGTGTATGCCAAGCCACACCACCAATCGCAAGATGTTGACTCTAACTGAGATGTCATTATTCTGGTCACACCAGCAGAGCTTCACCTCGGCTAATGTCCACTGACACGGGACACTTCTGTCTGCCCTGTAAGCCATTTATCTATTTGCTTTAGGCATCTATTGATATAAAACTGTCAAGGGTATGGATCTAAAACTCCGGGGTTGGCAGAAAAGAAGGAAGAAAGGAAGGAAGGAAGGAGGGAGGGGAGGAAGGAGAGAGGAGGGAGGGGAGGTGGGAAGGAGTAAATACTGGTTTTCACTGGAAGGCTGTCTGTTTTTTTGAAGCTTCATATTTCAAAAGCCACCGTGAGAGTTGCGGTGGTTTTGATTATAATTGTTGCGATCTGGCTCGCTCTCGTGTTGTCCAGGGCGCCTCATAGGTCAGCACGTGTTGGGGAGGCTGAATAGCACTGACTAGTGAATGAACATGACAGAGTTGTCTCCAGGTCTTTCAGGCCCCTCCACTCTCTGGGAGGGAGTGCCCTCAGGCTGGGCTCTTCAGCCCTTGGATGTGTTAACATGAAATAGTTTCCTCGCTCCAGTTTCCACTCATGCGGCTTTTTCCTGGCTCCAACTCACTGACCCAGTTCTCTAATTTCCCCCCTCAGAGAACATACTTTTTCTTAAATCATTTTTTTCCCTCTGAAATCCACACCACTCCCTCCACCTCCTCTCTTTTTGATTTCTTATTCAGCCTGGAAAACCGCCTCACCATTTGTAATTAGCCTGAATACTGGAGGGAGGGAACGGGGCTCTCCTCGGGAAATAGCCAGAATAAAGTGAGTCTCCTTCTAAGAGAAGACTGGCCCAAGTAAGCTGATTAAATTTCTCTGCCTTTTCATCTATTGTAGAGCTCCAAACCCTGATGAGGGCTATTCTTTGCCCCACTTTATAGGCTTAATTGACTCATACCACACAGCCTCAGCTTCTGAGGCCAGACACACTCTCAGATACACTTCCTGTGGAGGGAAAAAAAATGAAGAGTAGAAATCTACAACCGTCATGTCTGGTTAATGACGGTGTTACTTTTCTAGGTTTGTCTTTTCTGGAGGCATATACAAACGTGTGTGTGCATGTAACTGAGGATGCTAGAGGTTGACATCAGATGCCTTCCTCCACTGCGGTCCACCATCGTTTTTTTGAGACAAGATCTGTTACTGAATCCAGAGCTCACAGATTTGGCTAGACGAGCTGGCCGATGGACTCAGCCAACCTCCATGGGGCCTCGCTAAGATCATAGTCACGTGATGTCTGACTCTATGTGAACGTTGGGGATCTAGACTCATGTCCTCAGTCTTGTACAGAAAGCAATTTACCACATAACCATCTCCTCAATCTCCTTTATTAATGTCATCTTGACCCAATTTTGCCACGTGCATGTTACTGGGTCTTTCAGGCTCTTACAGATATTATTTCTATGAAAGAATTCTTAATGTTTTTTATGTATCATTTTACAAACGTCACATAAAGTTTTTTTTTTTAAATAATAGGAGCTATGGTTCAATCTGTATTCCGTTCAGTGTTTTGATTTCTATTATCTCAATCAGTAGGCCAGATAACTTGGGAAGTAGTGGTCAGTGTCTCTATTTTATAGATGAAAAATCTTAAGTGTGGAGTTATAATAACTCATCTAAGGGGTACAGTTGCTTCTAGACCTGAGGACAAAACCCAGGGCTCTTGACTGCCAGACCTTCATTTCAATCACAATACTAAAGCACCTTTCGAATGCCACGTACTGCCAGTTTGAAAACTGTCAAGAGAGGCGGGGGGAGAAGAAACCAAAGAATGAGGAAAGAGCAGGCAGGAGAGCCCTCCCACCCAGATAGAGCACACGGGCGATGAGGCAGAGAAAGGCAAGGAACTCTCCCGAAAGAGCACAAAGGAAGGCAGAGACAGCTGACCACGGTGTCTCTGTTTCCAAGAACGGTTATAAACAACCAGTTGCTGAACCCGACAATCTCTGTCTCGAATCACCTCAGAGCCACATAAACAGATACCTAGTCCCCTTTAGCAGAGTGGCTTAGCAGTCACAACCACCGTGGAAATGAGCTTGTCCTCTCCAGTTGAGTACAGAAAACATTCATTTCTGATTTCCTACCAGATAAAGTTCCATGAACTTTATCCTCTATGGGGCATAACAGTGAGAAGCAGAAGCCTGACTCATCTCTATTCCCCAGCTTCCCACTGGGCACCAGGAGCATGGCTTCTTAATCCCCTCTATATAGTTTTCTGTATTTTCAAAGTACTAACATGAATAACTACACAACTGTAATTATTAGATGCTGACTTCCAGATATCCATCAATCTGAACTAGTTTATCAGATTGATAATGATGCTGCATGTTGGCCATTTGATTGCTTTGTTGAGAAACCATCTCTTCAGATCAATGTCTCTTAACTCAACAATCTGTTACTGTCCTGACATTGAAGGCACCAGAAAACTCCACGCTGAGCCAGGTGATTAATCTGTGTAGAAAAGAAACAAAAAGGCTATCTTGTAATTGGAAGTTCTTGGCTGTGTCGTTAATGAAGTTCCTGGTGTTGCCAACTCACCAAGAGCTGAATTTCCAGAATCGCTGCTGAGAATTGGCTGGCTGGCTTGAACATAATCTCTAAGAGAGCCATGGGTGAAATCACTGGTGTCTATGGTCACTGGTCAATGGACCCTCAGGATCCTACAGGAAATGTAATTTCATTTTACCTTTGAAGTTCATGTTAAGAATGTTCACTTTTGTGACCCTGGCATTGAGATATTTTTGTAATTTCCCATAGCTTAAGGGCTTTTTTCATGGTGCATTAAGTATCTACCATGTTTAAATAGGATTACAGCCTGTTAAATCTATGACCCACAAAATAGGAAACTCAAAAGGCATAGTAGCATGACTTTTAGGAATGGTTTTCTGAAAGGGTATTTCTCTGTAAAATAGAAAAGAAACTATATCATTTATGTAATAAGCAAGCTTCTTCCTTCTTGGGATCCTTGGAAATTTAATGGAATTTAAAAGAAAGCGGGGGGGGGGGGGGGGGGGGGGGGGTAAGTAGATTCAATTGCCTCTACCTAATTTCCTCTGTTGCATCTACTTTTGGTTTCTTACAGGGAACATTGCTATATCTAGCCATGGTACCATATGCTCAAGACAGCAAGGGTCATTGCCTAAAACTTATGGCTTACTTTCCATGCCATAGTTTGACCACACCTGTATGTCAAGTTTCCCAAAAGAAACCTTCTCACAGCAAGGAAAATATCTGCAACAAGAGTGCTCTGATTTTGCTTGGCTTTGGTCTTATGAAATGACTCACCAAACAAGTCTACAGGCCTTTTCTCATATTGAATAAACAAAAATATACCCAGATGACAAAGTTCTAGTCACTAACTGTACAGACTAGCTGTCACTCAGAGACAGACGGGTTGGTTGCAGTTTTTTTCCTCTCAAATAAAGCTGTTTTGCTTTTGAAATGGCCCCTTGGAAAAATAACCATTTGACTTCTGGACACAATGTTTTAGTGTTGATTGAATTAAGTGATATAATCAGAAAGTCACTTGAATAATCTGATCTTATGTGCTCATCTGTGCTTCTATGCTTAATAGCCACAGCTCTAAGGACCAAAGAATCATTTCCACAAAAAACTGACCCAATCAAGCCAACTCTAAAGTGACTCACCAGAGTCAGTCCCATTTCTCAACTGTGACCTTAAAGGGAGTGTTTTAGTTTCTTTTCAATGACTGTGACAAAAACACCTTCATGAAGGCAATTTACCTAAGAAAGAGTTTATTGGGGCTTACAGTTTCAGGGGGTGAGTTCATGGATGTCAGGGTGGAAAGCATGGCAGCAGGCAGACCTGCAGAGTGACGGGACAGTAGTGGAGAACTTACATCTTGATCCAAAGGCATGAGGCAGACATGGCTAACCAGGATTGACACAGGCTTTTGAAACCTCAAAGTCAGTCGCCAGTGACACACCTCCTCCAATAAGGCCACACCTCCTCATCCTTTGCAAACAGTTCCACCAACTGCAGACTAAATATTTCAACCTATGAACTTATGGGGCTATTCTCTTTCAAACCAACACAAGAAGGAATAACAATGTGAGGGGTTTCTCACAATAATGGTTAGCTTGTAAACTTGGAACTTCTGAAAGAAGCAGAGATACACATACTATCGGATCTTATGCTAAGTGCATATGGTTTACAAAAGGAAGAGATGCATCCTAGAACTTCTGGGCCTTCACCATTATCTTCAACAAAGCCAGAGTCTCTCCACTGGGTAATCTCACTGTGTGCTATGAAGGATCATGTTTGTACAAATTAGAGGTAGAAATAAAATATTCCAGTTAAGCTGGTCCTATCTAGCTCAGTGGCAGAGTGCTTGCCTGACAGACCCAAAGACCTGAGTTTGATCCTCAGTATTGCAGAAGAACAAAAATCAGGATATAAACTCAAATATGTGTAGCGTCACAAAACTGTGCAGTGGCATTAGTGCCCATTCTCTCTCCACGTTCTGGAATTCTGCTTATGAATGATTCAGCTTACAGGCACTAGGCACTTTAAGGATGTACCAAGCTTCAGAGCCATACTAAAGTTACATTTTAAAAGATTATTTCTGACATATTGGCTGTATTTTAAACTATGAATTTTTGTATCTATTTTAAATATTGGCAACTTTGATCTTGTTTTAAAAACAGATCATTACTATTATTATTGCTGTTCCTAATTTTTATGGAAGTCATATTCATTTACACAAAATCTTATTTTCTTAGATTACGGGGGGGGGGGTTGTTTGTTTGTTTGTTTTGGTTTTTTCCAGACAGCGTTTCTCTGTGTAGCTTTGTGCCTGTCCTGGAACTCACTCTGTAGCCCAGATTGGCCTCAAACTCACAGAGATCCGTCTGGCTCTGCCTCCTGAGTGCTGGGATTAAAGGCGTGCACCACCATCACTGCCCAGCTGATTACAGTTTTATATTCATTTAACAAGTATTCAGGAAGTATTTACTATGTACCTCCTTTTATGCTGTATAAAGGTTGATGAGCAAATGATGGTGGCTCAGCTTTGGAATTGATCACAGACTGGCTGAGACTATGAAAACATAAACTAATAGTGAAAATGGTGGAATGTTGTATTCGGTACTTTTCTTGTTGCTGTGAAGAAATATCTGTCACACACCACTCAAGGATGGTAGGACTTATTTGGATCACATTTGAGGATCCATCATGGCCAGGAGGGCTGGGGACAGCAGCTGCAGCGTGGGGCCAGAGTCTGCAGTCACAAAGCAGGGAGAGTTGAACACTGGTACTAAGACTGTTTCCTTTTCTCTCCTCATTCTGTCTAGACATCCAGCTGATGGGGTGACATCACCCACATTCAGGATGGGTCTTCTCTCCTTGAATAAACTTTCCTGGAAACTACTTCAGAGACTGGCCTGGAGTCTCCTGGGTAATTCTAAGTAGAGTTGAAAAATGAAGCGTTAGCCACCATAAATGCTATAAAGTATTCCTGAATCTCAGGAGAAGGAAGGAAATATTTGGGTTTCCCATTGTCTGTTTCATATAGCCTCTACAGTTTTCCATCTTCACGGCTCCTCAGACCACTGCTGAAAAGGTCAACATGGTTCCCATGTTGGCAGATCTGCATCACGTCTCAGGCCTCATCTTGCTCAATACGTTTGCAAAATTTCACACAGTTACTCAGTTCCTCCTTCTAAAGAGACTTGCTTCACTTAGAGACCGGGAGGTCACTGGTGCTCACTTCACTTCCTGTCTCCCTGGGCAGTCTTTATAAGCTTTCTTTGTTGGCTTCTTTCTTTTAATCTACCCAAGGTCGAATTATCTGAATATCACCTTTCCCAGTCACTTCTCTTCTCACTTCTTCCTAGGAAGTCCTCCCTCACCTCATAACCTTACGTGTCAATTGCGGATGGTTCTCGAAAGTCTACCTCTGCCTTGGATGTCTCCGCTGAACTTCAAGGCACACATATCCAAGTGTTTACTTAGTATTTCACTGAGAAAAGCCCAAATAGCATCTCAAACGTAACAAGAGAAAAAAATCAATGTAGATTATTCCCAATCCTCATTACCTTAATTAATGAGATCTCCCTTCTTCTGAACTCTGGCTTCACCCGTTACCTTGTACTTCTTTTACACTCTATTGTCCCAACGCGCCTTCAAGTTTCATTCACAGTCTAAAGTCTCAATCCTTCTGTTTTAGGACCCTAAACAGCCTCTGTCACCCTTTACCAGCTCTCTCCACTTTTACCCTAGCCATCTTACCGCTCTACAGACACATAGCTGCCAGTGTTCCCATTCAAACATAAGAAAATGTGTGGTTCTTTCACTCTCTCCTTTTCTGTGTTTCCAATCTCATTCTGAATACAATCCGAGTCCTTTCCACGGCTTACAAGGCTCTAGTAAATCTCGCTCATGGCTACAACTTCCATCTCATCCCATGCGCCTTCAGAGCACCCCAACACCACCAGCCACTTTTCATTTCTGTCAACGGGCCATTGAGGATCTACCTTGGCTGCTTCGCACTTCCTGTTCTGCCTGCCTTGACTGTTTCTCTCATCCCCACCTCTACGCATCTAGAGCGTGTGTTTGACTTTTATGGCTGCTACCGAACCATCTCCTCAATGTGGCTTTTCTCGTCTACTCCAAGACAGTCCTCTGCCGCCATATGCATGCTGTTTTCGTCCTACTCCACCTCAAATGTGTGCTTCCATTGGCTACTCTATTGTCTTCTTGCTTCTGCTAGAACTTAAATTCCATCATAATAGAAAACTGATTTTTTTCACTCTTGCGTCCTTAGCTCTAAGGGCTGCAGCTGGAACACAATCATCTTTCAGAGACCAATGCGTTTTAATTAATTAAGCAAACTGAGCTTGGCTAAAGGGACGGGAGGCTACAAGGCAGGAGAAACTAGTATGAAAAATGGGTACATGTGGTCTGTCTAAAATACAAGTTAAGCTGGCAAATCATAGCCTCAGGCCAAATCAAACGGTGCCTGCTACCTGTGTTTTTATATAAAATTTTAAAATTTTATTGGAGCACAGCTATGTTCCTTCAGTTACATATTGCTCATGGCTGCTTTTTTTTTTCTGCCATAGTGTGGGGCTGAACAGTGATGACAGAGAACACAGGGTCTGCAAGACTCAAATATTTACAATCTGGCTTTTTCAAAAAGGAGTTTGACAGGCCTTGGTCTCCAGGACAAGATGGCAAGAAGCTGGAAGAGCTGACGAGGGCAAGCTGGAGGGCGTCTCTATGAGTTTAGGTTTCATATACAGGCAGAAGGAGACAATGGACGCTTTCAGGCAAAGGAGTCCCTGGCAGGCAGAAACTACTTTTAATATAATTTGCGTATAAAAGAGCACTGTGATATTTAAGCCAGGCATCCTCATGACAGCAGCTGCCAAGACTGAGACACAATGTCACTGCCATTTCCAGGATCCAGGCTTAAAGTAGGAGTGAAGTCCTGGTGAAACCATTCCCTTCCCCTGCCCTTCTCTGTCCTCAGTGGCTCGAATTTGGGAAATCGTCTTTCTCCTGTGTTGAGCCCCGAGCAGAACATACCAACGGAGACTATTCTGTACATCTGTACAGGGACAATTCCAAAAGTCCCCAAAGTAGGAGCTTGGTCCTAGGGTCACCCAGAAACTGTTGCCTTGAACTTGTTGGTCCAGTTGGAGGAAGCTCCTAGAACTTGAAAACATGAATCATTTCTGTGAAGGACGATAAGCAAAATTCTAATTTTTGGTGGCTTAACAGCCCACCAGACCGCTCCTAAATTCTTTCTGTCAGCCATGTGGAGCAGCTGAGACTCCGCTACTGGGTAAGGTCGAGCATTGACACTCCATCTCGTCTTTCTTTCTCTGCTTGAATTTCACAAAGAAGCAGTCTTTCTCCTGACGTTTCGGCTTTCATGATCTGGGTTCCAGTCAGTCCTTAAATTGGGTTAGGGATAAATTTTAAAGCAAGAAGAAAAAAAGGAGGAAGGAAAAAAGGAAGAAGGAGGGGGAGTGTAGGTTTATTCCACAGCAGAGGAGGAAGAGGAAGAAGAGGAGCAGGAGAAGGAAGAAGAAACCATGTGTTGTGAGTTTCACAGAACAAAGCAGAGCTCTGGCTTGTGGTTAACTTGGGCGTAGACGCCTTATCCCCTCCTCCCTCTGAGAATACAGTGGCAAAATCTCATCTGCTCCAGGGAAGCCGCGGCATTTCGGTTTAATTCGATATCTGCCCATGTTCCCTTTGCTTGGGAAGGGGGTTTCTGTTTGGACGTTTGCCCATCCTCCAAGTGTCGGGAAGCAGGAAAAACCACCTTTCCACTTTCATATCCGGAATCCTTCAGTCTGAAGGCTCCTTATTGACGCCTGCCTTCAAAAATTCAAAGTATGGGTAAACTGTAAAGGGATAGATTATCATCTCAAGGAAGAATGGGAAATGTCCAGAGCCTTGTCGTATACAAAAGCAATAGGACTTGGATCTCTGCTGTTGTCTTTAGGGCCCATGCTTTGCCCCGATTTTCCCGCATATCAGAAGGAAGTTACATTGTTTTCTGTTGCTTCATTTAAAGTTTCAGTTTTTAAGAAGGAGCCAGATCAAGCTTTCTAGTCACTATCCACTTGGGATGTGATGAATTAATTGCAGGCTTCATGTTGGAGGCGTTAGTGTCATTGGTGGGGTGCTAGCTCAGCCCTTTGGAAAGTAGCAGGCCAAGGGGGCTCTGATAATTACATTAGGACCGTGGATATACACTTGCCTCGGGGATTTGGAGTTGGGCTTAATCAAATCTGGATTTGACATTTCACAGCCCACGCCGAGGATTTCTGCAAGGAAATAGCTGAGCATCAGGAGCTCTTGCTCTTACTCGGCCTTCTCTGAAGGAAGCCAGTGGGCCTTGTGCTAATCTTGTCGATGCTTTGGTTGCATTTCTGCCCTGCTGTACGTACCCAGGCTTCTCTGCACCAGTGCTACTTTCAATCCATGAAAGACAATGTGTTTACTTAATACCTTCCCTGCACCAGAGCCTGGGGCTCTGCTGTGGTTTGCCTGTGTCCCTGTAGGTTCATGCGTGGTCCCCAGATGATGACGATGTTTGGGATAGTTATGAAACCCTCCAGAAGTAGATCATCACTGAAGGAAATAGGTCACCACGGGCAGGGCTTGCTTGATGCTCGAGAGCCTGGCACAACTTCCTAGTCACTCTCTGCAGCCTAAGTGCAGATGTGATGTGGGCAGCTGGCCTTCTGCTCCTGACACCAAGCGTTCCTTAGCTTCTTGTTGTCTTCTCTGCCGTGACCGAATGTTCCCCTTGAACTGTGAGCCAGAATATCTTCCTTCCATCTAAATTGTTTACTGCCAAGTGTTTTATCACAAAATAATTCAGAAAATAATGCTGGAGTGGAAATGATGGTGGACAAGAATGGGGATGCACAGATTACACCAAGCCTGAGTCCCTGCCTCCATAGAGATTGACCTGACCAGAGGCTCAGAAGCAGCCAGTTTATTTGTTTGTTTTTGTTTTGATTTACTTCCTGCTTTCAGTTAGTTCGCAATCACAAAAGAAAGGCTAAGACAATGGCTGGCATTGAAAAGTTGAAGGTCCTTTTAGGTGATTCTTGTCTGTTTAAAATGAGAACGGGGGATCGGTATA
>NW_026294535.1:15586109-15636109 GCF_007827085.1 Peromyscus californicus insignis
TATGGCTGTACACATGGGTGAAAAGCTCTGCCCCCATACAGCTGCTGCTAAGAATACTTTTTTATTCCTATACAGGTCTGATAAGGTGGAATAGCCAATGATCAGAGACCTTACGGACATGTGAAGCTCACACACTTAATAACAGGACCAGACGCTTTCTGTCCTCCTCCGCGGCCACTGGGATGCTTGTGCTTTTGACAGTGAAAAGCCCTTCATCCTATGACTTTAATCTCGAGAACTGTTAGGGAGTGAAGCCTTGCTTTATACCACTTATAAACATGTAGCCGGGCGGTGGTGGTGCACGCCTTTAATCCCAGCACTCGGGAGGCAGAGCCAAGCGGATCTCTGTGAGTTCGAGGCCAGCCTGGGCTACCAAGTGAGTCCCAAGAAAGGCGCAAAGCTACACAGAGAAACCCTGTCTCGAAAAACCAAAAAAAAAAAAAAAAAAACGAAAAAAAAATGTAGGCAGTCAAGGAGTTGCAGAATCCTAGTCACTGGTAATCATTTCTCAACATCTTCCCTGATGGAGGCTGGGAGACCTGTCTTATTTACACGTGCTGACCTGAACAGGATATTCTCCAAGACAGAGTAGCAGCTCTCAGCCCTGATAGCCACGTCCCTGATGAACCTCTCCTATCTGCACAATTGAGGATTCGAATAAATAATCCTTTAATTTAATGACTCAAGTTTATGCCATAATTCTTGAACTATACAATAACATATTTTAAATATCAAATATTTTAGAACACACATACACAATGATATATTTATTCTCCCAATCAAATGAAGAGAATATAAACTATTAGTCATTTGGAATATTAAGATACAGAATCCTTCTTTTAGATTTAAAGAATAGGGGAAAATTAAAAAATATCTTAATGTATACTATTCTCTGTGTCTCTCTGTAATAAAAAAATCAAGATATAATCAGCTAAATTTGTTAAAATTTTTCAGTTTAGCTCATTCATTAGGGCTTACATTCACAGAGAAAGAAAAACTCACCTGAGATAAAAAAAAAAATTAAATGAAAGATTTATTTTAAGTATCAGAAAATAATGTACCGAAACCCAAAGGACTAATAACTGGCATATCCTTACAATCACAACCATCAAAATTTCACTTTTATTTGTATATCTATTTTAGCATTTGTCAGAGGCTGTATGCATTGGACCAGTGGTTCTCAATCTGTTTGGGATGTGATCCCTGGGTAGTCGAGCTACTTTTCCACAGTGGTTGCCTAAAACTATCAGAAAACACAGATATTTACCTTACCATTCGTAACGGTAGCAAGACGACAGTTATGAAGTAGCAATGAAAATAATTGTATGGTTGGGGGTCATCCCGACACGAGGAACTGTATTAAAGGGTCGCAGCGTTAGCAAGGTTGAGAATCACTGCTCTAGAGGAACAGAATATACTCGTTTGTTGTTTTACAGTGCTCGGTTGTTTTCTCTTCTGGCAGGAAATGGCTAAAGAGAAAATAGCAACATCGAGTAAAACTCGATCAGCATATGGGCATTGGGTAGGTTTGCTTGTTTTCTTCTCTTAAATTACAGTGTAGAAGCGTTTCGGATTCACCGCACACGCACTCACATTTGTGAGCTGTTTTAATAGTTGCTATTATGCGAATGACTAAACAGATGGGAGCCTAGCGCAGGGCTTCCTGAAACCTGCCTTCTTTGGTTATTCCTTCTGTAGCGCTAGCTGTGTTGAGTCGAAACAAAAAGCTGCCAGACACATTATTTATCCCATTGACATTGGGAAGAGGTAACCAACATTTACCGAGTGCTCATTTGACAGCCAGCAGTGACTAGGAAAGCGTCTTTGCTGCTGTCTGTTTGGGTCAGTCCAGCAAGGCTTTGAGAGGCAGGCGGTACTTCCATGTCGTTCCTGAGGAAACTGGGTAGCATAGCTTAGCCAGTGCTACCCCGCTATGCCCGGCCCCAAGCAGAATCTCTTTGACTAAATGTTTCTCACACTCTTTGCTGAATGTAAATTTTTTAATAAGGTGCCCCCAAAGGCAGGGAAGAGCGCAGATATACCTCTAGGGAGTCTGGGGTTCAAAGGAAATCACAGCCAGTGTGAAATTTCTTTGAAGTTTCATCTTTTATCTTTAACGTGCATGCGGTCTACCACATAACCTATCTATATTTGTTTTATATAAAATATGTTTGTTTTCCCAAATCTTCAAGTGAAACTGAGGCCCCAGAAGTGTGCATTGTGTTTATCCCTTGACTTCTAGATTACCCCAGGGGTATTTTGGTATAAAAGCACAGCTGTTCACATTATGAACTCTGCAAAATTGAGGCACATGATTCTAGCTCTGTTGATTTGAATGTGAAATCTCAATTTCCCACAGTGATTCTTTAAAAAAGTCAGCTTTAAACATCACCTCTTTCTAAGCTGCCGTAGCACACTGCAGTTCCCTTTCATTCAAATTATTTGTTCAAAGTCATTGTCCTATGACTAAATTCTGTGAAGTTGAGATTCACTTTGTTGGTTACATCTAGTACTTGTCCCAGTATCTCCAAGAGAGTAATAAATAAATAAATAAATAAATAAATAAATAAATAAATAAATAAATAAATAAATGTTTTAAGTAATAACATTCATTTTATTGGCAAAGCCTTTTTTTTAAAAAATAAGACTTATATACATAGCAGACTCCATAAGAGGGCTCATATAGATTTGATATTTCAGTACATACTGGAAGATTAATGGCTGTAGTTCTAATTGGTCATGGAACTGATTTACTAAATAATCCTAGTAGAAAAAAACAGCAACAACAAAAACATGTGGACAGCTTCTTCTGACACCATACTTTTGTCTAGAAACATGTGTATTAGCATGGATCAAGGTCTCAACAACAAAGGAGCTCGCCCTTAGGTAGGCATGCAAACCCACATCTAGATAGATAGGTACTAGTTACGTAGTGAGCATACTTCCAAGAGTCCAAAACTGGTATACTGAGATTGATTTGGCAAACAACTTGTGGACTTACAAAGCCAGACCAATAGAGAAGCTTCTTCTCACATGGACAGTGATTACTGCATAGTCTCGTAGTGGTTCAGAATGCTGAGGAGTTATTGTCGAATGATCAGCTCTAAATGGGACATCTATGTCACCTCCTCCAAGATGTCAGGAATATTGCACTCTTGGAGGTTGGAGGGCAGTAAAAATGAAAAGCCAGAGTTAGGAGTGTGGCATGTTGGGAAATGCTGTCTTCCAGTTACGGCACAGTCCGTGTGCTCTGGAATTCCAAGAGCTGTGATTGCTCACATAAAACTGAACAAGATTGGACCTGCCAACAACATTCCAACATGGAAGGAAGGTGAGGCTCATGATACCCTGGTATCCCTGAGGATTTATAGACAGTTAATAATTATGAAGGGAAGGAGAGACATTTTCTTTAGCAGTGTAGCCACTGGTTCGATGCCCAAACTCCAGTCAATAACACAAATTAGAATCACTGAGTCACAGTGAAACACACATGCACACTAAAGACATGAAAGTCAAAGACTGACTAGTTAGGAGATAGGGTGTGATTATAGGAAGTGGGAAGCAGGCAAGAAATGGTAATGGATGTGAACATGATCAAAATATATTATATATACAGATAACATGTCATTATTATAAACTATGACTGGTTCGATTCATAAATTAAGGAGAATAAAGATAAAATCTGTAAAGAACAGGTCAGAGAATTTGTGGTTTCTAATACAGCCAGAGTAGGTAGACTATCTACCCTTCAGCTAATATGGCTACTAACTGGTGGTTTTTCTCTAAGAAAAGAAATAGGAACTTAGGTCTCCATCCGTTAGAGCAACTACTCAGACAGCATTTTTTTTCCCAGATAGGACTCTCCAGGGGAGGAAGCTAGACAAGGGATTTCCCCAAAGTTGCTCTGGGGGAGCAGACAAAGGAGGTAAAGAAGATGTTCCAATACATGCTCCCTTTGTCTTCCAGAGGGTATCACGACATGTCTAGACTAACTTGGTTTGACCTAAATCTTAAAGTTAGGCTAAAGGATTAAAAGATACCCTCTAGTGGTAAATATCAATTTTAGTATTACATTAGCCTGCAATTTTATCTCTTTGTAATAGGGAGGGTATTCATTAAGTTTTTCAGTCTGTCTGCCTTCACTTACATATACACATTAACTGACTGTGGGTATAGGCTTTCAAGAAATTGGCGACCAAAGCAAAGCTAGAGAAGATTTCCAGTCAGACATGGGAAAATATGGACCCTTCTGTTAGCTTGACATGCCACATACCCAAGCCCTTATAAAGTTTATAGGTGTCAGATGGTTGCCCACCAAAATTGCGTGCTCCATCTCTAATCGCACTCGAAAATGGAAGAAAACGTTTTCTCTCTCTTGTCAATCCTTGTTACCAGTCCACGACACAGTAGATGCTAAGGTTCATTTGTACAAATCTACAACAGGTAATTGTGGGGGTCTGTCCTGTCCTCCTCGGACTCAAAAGCTGGTCTCCTGCCCAGTGAACACCACTCCGTTTCTCCTCCGTCTTCTCTGATCCTCTAGAAAATGTAACTCAGTTATCTTCCTCAGTTTTACAGCAGGGCAGATGGCTTTTGTGTGTTCGTTATACTGGCAAACTGTCACGGGCTGTTTGAGCTCACCACATAGCTGCCTCTCCTGGGTTGCTTTTGTTCACTTGATCCCAGCTAGAGCCATCTGGGAAGAGAGAAGATCAGCTGAGAAAACTGTCCTACCAGTTTCCTTTCTAGGAAAGTCTGTGGGCCTTTTTCATGATGGAGGATTGATGAGAGAGGGCCCAGGTTACTGTGGGGGATGCCACCTCTGGGCAGATGGTCCTGGGTGGTAGAAGAAAGCAGGGTAAGCAAGCCATGGGGAGGAAGCCAGTAGGCAGCATTTCCTCATGGCCTTTGGTTTAGTTCCTGCCTTGAGCTCCTCCCGTGGCTTCCTTCATGATGTACTGTAAGCCATAATGGGAAATAAACTCTCCTTCCAAAGCTGCTTTTGGTCCTGGTGGTTATCACACTAACATTAAGAAAACTAGGAATGTGGCTCTAGAGATGGGGTTTGGCCCCTCCCACTTTTGATGCAAGCACACGTTCATCTCAAAGTGTTCGCCAAAATATCCTGCTCTGAGTCAGGCTGTTTGGTTGACTCTGTCACAAGGGGAAAAAATAACCACAAAGAAGGACAAGAACAAAGGCATTGTGCCCTTAGAACAGCTACACATGAACATTTCCTTCAGAGGTTACTATTGGTTATCCCATAATATAAAGTTGCCTATAATGAAAACAGTTGATGGAAAGTTCACCAACAGAGAACCCTCTGCCAAGAAATCTTTAAGCAATAACTCCAGCATCACCATTTTAATTGGACTTTCTTAGCTGATTTGTTGTAAACATCAGTTTGATGGTGTTTTTCTATTTATCTGTTGCTTCTCTTTATCTACTACTTACATTCATTCAAAGCCAAATGCAGGTCATTTCCTGGACCACACAAACACACAAAGATTTTTACTGTTTTGTGTTTTCTATAAGGTTTCCCTGGGAATTCTAACAGTATGAAAACAGGTAATCTTAATTTATTATATTATGCTTTGTAATTAGTTTGGAGTCAGGCTTTTTAAAACAGAATATTTATGTGCGAACGTTACTCTGTCTCATGGTATTAAGGGAATAAAATAATGATTTATATTTTTATGTATATATACATGTGTCTGAATGCATGTATGTGCACCATGGGCTTATGTGTGTTCTCAGAAACCAGACAAGGAAGGGTGTCAGAATCCCTGGAACTGGAGTGACCGGTGGCCGTGAACCACCCAGTGGTGGGTGCTGGGAATCAAACCCCGGACCTACGCAAGAGCAGCAAGTAATCTTACCACTGAACCGTCTCATCTCTCCAGCCCCAAGAAAGGAAATAAATGAAAAGAAACCAGAAAGCGAGTACAAGGGGAGGATAATTTTAATGATAAGAGTGTTTTCTACAATGACTAGATGCTTCCAGAGTGGGGGGTAAATAAAGCTTGACAGCCTAGACAAGTTACGAAAATCTAAGTTATAAAAGTCATATAAAAGGTGAAACTGATAGGTCTCTCTCTCTCTCTCTCTCTCTCTCTCTCTCTCTCTCTCTCTCTCTCACGCACCCACCCACCCACCCACCCCCACACACACACCCACACCCACACACCATGATAATAACATTTCTAACATCAAAGTTAAATTCGTTGATATCACACCTATGGAATAATTTGTTAAAGAAAAGCTAAGAGAGCCAAAGGCTCTTGGCAAACCTAATGACCTCTGGCGACCAGCCCTTCAACTTACAGTAAAAAGTATAACAGTTGACTTTGGCTACCTTCATGCTCTTAAATACCCAACAGGAAAGCATAACTAAAGATGAAAATAATTGGTATTTTTTTTTTTAGTATCTAAGAACTCCCTAGACATTAAGTTTAAATTTGTAAGAGTTGCTCTTCAGACAACCAGCTCTCACTAGTGAATTTCTTCTTGGTAAGGAATGCTGCCAGGTATAGGACATCACCACCTTGCCTCAGCTTCAACACTACAGTCCCTTCATAGGACCTGTGGGTGGGAGAGGCACGCCCACTATTGTTGAGCCTGAAAATCAATAGATAGTGAAACGTCTTCTCTCCTTCCTCTCTTTAGAAGCTACCTGAGAGGTGCCTCCACACTGATTCTAGCCACTCCAACAGTTGTTGAAGGCTTGAAAGCAGATGCTGGGTTTGTCACTCTCAGGTCAAGCCTTGGAGACCCTGGGCAGGGGGCGGGGGCGGGGGCGGGGGCGGGAGGGGGACTAGAAGAAGAGAAGCCTGGAATGCATTCCTTGATTTCCACCCAACAACCCCGCAGCTCTAATAAGTCAGATGGATTGACACCCAGATTCCATAAACATCAGTTAGCATTGCCTTGTCTGAAGAGGGAATGCCGAGAACAGCAGCTAGAAACTAATTATACAGGCTTAGGGAAGGGACCTCTGAATGTAACACTTCCAGAAATGGCTTTGGATCTCGGGCCAGAAATGCCAGAAGGGAGCTCCCATTTCTTGTCTCCTCAATGAACACTTCTGCCTGGAGGCTGTGTGTGAGGGCGGGAACTGAAGCTCTAGAGCAGACGTTAACTCCTTCTGGTGAGCAGTTTTTGGAACTAGATTTATTTTATGGTGATAATAGGTTATACCTAATACCCAATTTCAGCCCATTTCCTAAGTCATTTTAGGGTTGCTTCTAACAAAGGTGGAATGTTACACTACAGAATGGAATCTGTCTCCAGGTGGCGGCAGACCATTGTGTGTCCTCGTGACAAGAGACCACTCCTCAGGAACGGGGTTCCCATTAAGCAGTGCTAAAGAAGAGGGAGGCATAATTATCCAGTTACTGAGGTGATGATGTGCTTTTTCTTTTCATCATCTTTGCCCCGTACAGTTGCTTACAGAACTTTAGCCATAAAGCTTCGTAAGTTAGAGATGTCTTTTCTGAATGAGTCAGAAAGGTGTAACTTTTCCTTCTTTTTCTGCCCTCTAAGCATATTTTCCCTAGCACCCTTCCTCTAAAGCTGTGGTTCTTAACCTTCTTAAGGCTGTGAGCCCTCAATACAGTTCCTCATGTTGGGGTGACCCCCAATCATAAAATTATTTTCGTTGCTATTTCATAACTGAAAGTTTGCTACTGTTATGGATCATAATGTACATATCTGATATGCAGGATATACAACTCCTGTGACAGGATCATTCACCCCCAAAGGGGTCATGACCCACAGGCTGAGAACCCCTGCTCTAAAGCCCCCCAACTTCACCACATAGCTATTTATGTGCTACGAGGCTGACCTCTGTTCTGGCTTAACTCAAATGGTTTGCCTTTTTCCTCTTTTTCTTCTCCATCCTCCTCTTCCTGAGAGTTGCCAAGATTTAAAGCTTACCCTCACCTCAGAGGGTATTTTGTTTTAAACTCTATTACAATTATTCTTGAGATTAAAAAAAATGAATGCCCAAAAACAAAACCCAAAGTGTGCAGTCTTCTATTAGGCATCTAGCTAGTCTGACTTCAGAAAGCTGCTAAAAATCCATTTTAGATCACATTTCAAAATCTGAGCCTTTTCCAGTTGAATCTAATTAATCCTCTCTGTTTTTATGATAGGTAACACCTTTCCAGATGCTGCCATGCAGGAACACACACGCTTACTTTCAGGACAGAGTATGAATATTCGAATAGGCAGATGCTCAGGGTGAGGCGGGGACATGCTGTTTCTGTTGCAATGTGCGTCCTGTGACGGCCTTTTCCTTTCTTCTGTGTTTTCAGCAGAATTCCTTCAAGGCACACCTGTACCAGCCTTATCCAGGGCACGTGTTGCTCCCTCCTAAGCCCTCTTCAATCAAGCTCTTGCAATTGCTGGCAAAGTTCTCTGATCGGTGACTAAAGACAGTCTATTTTGATTATCTAGTGTCAGACTTCAGTGTGCCTCTTGCTAGATTCATAAATAACAGTTGATATCCTTGATATTTAGTCTTTCTTCGTGAACCTCTATCTTCACTTGGTACCCAAAGTGCATACTCTGAATGGCCTCCTCCACATGACTGTGGTCACTGCCTTCTATTCTCTATGCTCACTAGAGGGATGGTCTCGCTCAGCTTCACATTCTAATGACCCCCTCACTATATCTCTTTGACAACAGCTGACTCCCTGCATTAGTCAGAGTTCTCTATAGGACAGAATGAATACATATTCCAAAGGAGATTTGTTAGAGTTTTCTTCCAAAAACCAGGATGAGTAGTCCAACAATGGCTGTCTGCCAATTGGAGAGACTGAGAACCCAGTGACGGTTTGGGCTATGAGGCTAGATGTGGTCCCAGTGGTCTGGTACTGAAGGCCTGGAAGATTCCTGAAGAAGCGTTGCTCCCTGGTTTACATTAAAGCTGTGTTCTGATGTCTACTATGAGTGGTAGAAACAGTAGCGACAAAGGATATGCATGAGCTATTGGGAAGCAAAGATGGTGTTTTAATTAAGATCTCTATTGCTGTGAAGAGATATTATGACCACAGCAACTCATATAAGGAAAACATTTAATTGGGGTGACTTGCTTACAGTTTCAGAGGTTCAGCCTATTACCATCGTTGTGGGGAGCATGGCGGTGTGCAGGCAGATGTGGTGCAGGCTACATCTTGATAGGCAGACAACAAGAAGTTGATTGAGACACTCAGTGGTATCCTGAGCATAGGAAACCTCAAAGCCCCCCCCCCCCACAGTGACACACTTCCTCCAACAAGGCCACACGCACTCCAACAAAGCCACAACTCCTAATAGTGCCACTCCCTATGAGATTATGGTGGCCAATTGCATTCAAACTACCACATTCTTCTCCTTGGCCCCCATAAGCTTATAATAATATCAATGCAAAATGCATTTAGTCCAACTTCAAAAGTCCTCATAGTCCATCAATCTCAGTAACGTTTAAAAGTCCAACATTCAAAGTCTCTTCTGAGATTCATACAACTTCTAAACTGTAATCCACTGTAAAATAAAAATGAAAAAAAAAAAAAAACAGATCACATACTTCCAACATATAATGGCACAGGATAAACATTACCATTCTTAAACATAGGGAGGGAAGCATAATGAGGAAATACTGGACCAAAGCAAGATTAGAAACTTGCTGGGCAAACTCCAAACTCTATCTCCATGTCTGATATCAAAATGCTCTTCAGATCTCCAACTCATTTCAGCTTTGCTAACTGCAACGTACTTCTTTCTCTTGGGCTGGTTCCACTCCCTGCAGCTCTCCTGGGCAGTTATCCCATGACTCTGGTATCTCTAACATCTTGAGATCTCCAAGGCAATCCGGCTTCAACTTCACAGCTTCATGCTGTGGCCTCTCTACTAGGCTTCCATTCAGGGACACCCCTGACACATGCCTGGCCTTAGCGGCTTTGTTTAGGCATGAGACAAATTCCATAATGCATTTCTTCTATCCTTAACTCTAAAGTCAGAACTATGTGGCCAAAGCTGCCAAGTTCTGTTGCTTGCTAGGGCTGAAACATGGCCCCCTCGTTCAACTACATCTTCACCAACTTTCTGTCCTTTACTGCCTAAGCTTGGCTTTCCTGAAACTAGATCTCCAGACAAAGCTGGCCTCAAATTCAGAAATCCACCAGACTCTGCCTTCCCAGTGCTGGGATTAAAGGTGTACCCCACTGCACTCTGCTCCAAGTTTTTCTTTAGTTCCTTTTCACAAGTTGAAATTTTAGCTGAGTGGGATCTTGTCCTGAGGTCACCACTCCCTTTTTTCCATCTCTTAGCTTATTTCTTTGAACACAGAATTTAGTTCTATTCCACTTCTTGATGCTTTTTTTCTCCTCAAACTTTTCATTTTGTAATTTACCCTGCTCAACTTGCTCCTTTCCATTATAAATCTTCATTAGAGTTGCTACTAAAAACCACACAACAGAGTCTATAGGCTGTTTTGAGATATCCTCTGCCAACAAAATTAATCCCAAATTCTTCACTTTAGCCTTAGGCAGACTCTTCAGACAAGGACAAAAGGCAGCCACATTTTTTACCAAAATGTCACAAGAATGATCTCTAGGCAACACACTAAAATTCTCCTCCTCTGAAATCTACTGAGTGAGCATCCCATAGTTCCTCAAATTGTACTGAGCACCACTGTCTTCCCTGCTCCTACTCGTATGGCCCATTAAGCAGCACTTAAAATGTTCAATTGCTTTTCTGATCCACATTCCAAAGTCCATATTCCTCCAAACAAAAACATGGTCAGGCCTATCACAGCAATACCCCTGACCTTGGTACCAACTTCTGTTTTAGTTAGGACTCTAACATGTTTCCTTGGAGTTAACCGGGATTAATACTGTCTTGTCCACACCCAACCTTCATTTCCTAGATATATTTTTGTGCAGTCATTTCTACAAAGGCTGGATGAGGCAAACCAGTAAGAGGAAAAGGGTCCCAAGAGCAGGCAAAAGAAGCAGAGACATTCTCAACTGCTAGGAGTCCCCAAAAATGTCAAGCTAAACAACCATAACATATACACAGGGAAAATAGCATAGACACATTCAGGCTCCATGATTGTCACTCCAGTTTCTGTGAGCCCCATGAGGCTTGCTTAGTTGACTCCGTGGGCCATGTTCTCCTGGTGTCCTCGACCCATCTACTCCTACAATCCTTCCTCTCCCTTTTCCAAGGGGTTCCCTAATCTCCACCTAGTGTTTTACTGGGGTTCTCTGCATCTGGTCCCATTAGCTGCCAGAGGAAACCTCTCTGATGATGATTGGCACTGATCTATGAGTATAGCAGAATATTGTTAGGAATAATTTTATTACTTTTGGTTTTTTTTTGACCAGTCATGTTGAGTTCTATCCTATGTCTCTGGGCCATCTAGGTAGCATCTGGCACAGGTTCCCTTTCTTGGTGTGGGCCTCAAGTTGGACCAGTCCTGGGTTGGTCACTCCCACAAACTCTAAGCCATACATCTTGCAGGCTGGAAAGATTGTAGGTTGAAGGCTTTGTGGCTGGGTTGGTGTCCCACTCTCAACACTGGAAGTCTTGCCTGGTTTCAGAAGATGGCTGGTTCAGACTCTGTATCCTTCATTACTAGGAGTCTTTGCTAGGGTCACCCTCACAGACAACAAAAAGTTTCCACTGCACTAGGTTTCCACACCACCCCCAAATACCCCACAATTACTGACATCTTTCCCTGTACTTTATTATAATTTAAAAAATTGTTATGTGTTGTATTATGTGTATTCATATGCAGGGAGTCTGTGTCTGTAAAGATGGGTATGGAAGCCACAGCTCATGTTGAGACATTACATGTCTTTCTCTATGACTCTATGCCTTATTATATTTTTGAGATAGAGTCCTTCCCTCAGTGAACCTGGATCTTGCTGTTTGAACTAGAATGATTGGATGGCAAGGCTCCAGGATCTGTTTGTCTCTATTGATCCTGCATTGGGGTTCAGTTGCACACTGCCACATCAGTTTTTGTAATTTTTTTTGTTTTTTTTGTTTTACAAGACAGGGTTTCTCTGTGTAGTTTTGGTGCCTGTCCTGGATCTCACTCTGTAGACCAGGCTGGCCTCGAATTCACAGAGATCTGCCTGGCTCTGCCTCCCGAGTGCTGGGATTAAAGGCGTGTACCACCACTGCCCAGTCACATCAGTTTTTATGTGGACACAGGGGATCCAGATTCAGGTCTTCAAGCTTGTACAGCAGACATTTCACACACTGAGCCATCTCCTTGAACCTGTTTTCATTTGTTTGACACAGAGTTTTACTATGTAGCCCAGGCTAGACATGATGTTGCTGTCTTGTCAGAGCTAAGATGACAGGCAGTGACCACAAGTTTGGCTCAATCATATGCATTTTGAATGTGTAATATTTATCTACACTTTTGTATAGATTGAGGTCATCTCTAGCACAATGCTGTTCTTTAGGGAAATTCAAATACTTATGAATTAAAGTTAGAAAACCTGATACAGAAAGTAAATGTTATGTTCAAGAGAGGGCACAAGCACCTCTAGAATGCAATTGCAAAGAGAGAGGAGGATGTTGATTTGCATTTCCTTACCCTAGAAGAAAGCAAAATGTAAATTGACTGCAGGGAGACGTGCGTTAGCCAGGAGTTGCACTTTATACTTGTATATAGTAAAGCTTTCTGAACCCAGAAGAAATGCAAAATGATGTCTCTTTTGTTGAGAGCTGACAGAGCTAAACATTTCACGATCATTAATGTGGGATCCTTCCTTGGATACTGCAAGGCAGGTGCTCCCTGACAGGATAAAAATGAGCTATAAGTTGCAGGATGAGGCTTTTGAAAACTTGAACAGACAAATGTCAGAGTAGACGGATCCACCTTGCTCTTCCATTAAATTGAGTGTGTGTGTGTGTGTGTGTGTGTGTGTGTGTGTGTGTGTGTGCATGTATATATGTTTAAAATCCAAACACTGTAGGAAAGCTTCAAGTACTCCATAATTAACGAAGCTAACATGCTTTAAAGATGCACTGAACCAGTCACTCTTCCAGGCCGTGATGATTCAACCGTGTTGAAACAGATGCAGTCTTCCTGTGATGTCTTTGGCTTCAGGACCCCACTATAAGCATCAAAATTCACAGATGCAAAAGTCTCTTATACAAAATGCCACAGGATTTGCAGATAATGTACATATATCTTTCCAGATATATACTTTTAAGAATATCCAAAGTTATAACTTTGTACATTGTAAGTTTATGTAAATACTTGTGCTTAATTGAATAGGGTATCATGGTAAGAACAATTCTATAAATGTTCGATATAGGCACATTATTTTTATGGAATACTTCCCTTTCTGATACTGTTTTAATCTTCATATTGTGAACCCATGGAGACCCAGGACCTGTTGTACTCTTAAATGCTCTCATTATGCTCAGTCTAGTAGAGACAGGCATCTAACATGTGAGCAAAAGGATCATTTCAGACAGTGATCTTCATCAATGATGTCTTGCAGACTTGTTCTAGTGTATGATGGTTGAAATTGAATTCGGATTTGGATTGGCTGAGCAAGGTGGTGATGTCTGAGTCTAGACTTCAGTGATAAGGAGGGACCTTCATGTAAAGGGGAGAAGAGAGATTTGCAGGAAGGAAAGGTGTATGAGAGAAAGTGGAGAAAGGTCAGAACAAGGAAAGCATCCGATGGTGAGGGTACATTGGAGGAGTCTGCAGAGAGGGTTT
This sequence comes from Peromyscus californicus insignis, assembly GCF_007827085.1. Taxonomy (NCBI): domain Eukaryota; kingdom Metazoa; phylum Chordata; class Mammalia; order Rodentia; family Cricetidae; genus Peromyscus; species Peromyscus californicus. The sequence goes on from NW_026294535.1 coordinate 15,599,845, forward strand.
AGAGAGATGCAAGGCAAATCACAGAGCCTTGGAGACTCTGGTGAGCAGTGTGCATTATAGTCTAGCCTTCACAGGAAGGGAGTAGGGTTTTAGGTAGAAGGGTCACTACCAGATGGTATAATCTCCATTGGTAAAACAGCACTATATTAGAGCTTTGAAGTGTTGATAAGTTTTATCTATTTCCTATTTGAAGAGAAATTAAACCGGATGTGAATTCACCACATCTAGAAACATTAATCACTTGTCCCCATAGAGCTGTTTCTTGATGGAGTCGTGACCTCAGAAAGTTGAAAATACCCTGAGGAGTGTGCCCAACAATGTGAGGAAGCATCAACTGTGAGGCAAACGGTGAAAATAGGTCAGTGCTGGTATCTAAGTAAATAATAAACTAATTCTGTTCTGAAAAGAACTGTTAGGCCTTTTCGTATATGATGGTTCTACCAGGATGGAGTCTTGTGACTAGCTTGCACTCTCAGCCACACACTATAGAACTGTTTATCCTATGGTGTTATTGCTCTCTGGCTGCAGAAACTGCCACTGTTAGAAACATTTTGATCAACTTTATCAAAAATGATGACCATTCTACCATGGAAAGTTAAGTACTCTTTAATTTGGGAATGGTTGGCCAGAATATTCTCTACGTTTCTTACTTTACATTTTATTTCAGTTAATTAAAAAAATGACAAATTCTCCATGAAGTTATGAAATAGCTGAAAGTAGAAAGCAGTGTTGGCTAATGCAATAAAATACATTCTATGATTAATTATTGAACACACATTCCTGAATTAGGCACTACTGGAGGTTAGGGACATGAGCAACTTCACTGAGGGAGAAAATTGAATTTCCTAGGCATAGACTGCCTCCAGTGTCATGACTCAAGCTCGACTATAATAATAATATAATAGCCATCATTTATTAAGCACAGGCCATGTGTCCAGGGCTGTGAAGTGATTTACATATATTATCACATTTGTTCTTGGTAGAGCCCTTCAAAGGGAGGGTTATTAACATCATTGTAGATGAGGAAACTGGAGTTTCCTTCATGTCGGGCTACTTGTCCACATAACCCAGTTCTGGTAAGCATCAGATTTTAATCCAAATACGGTATGTGATTGGGAAGTGTGTGCACTTGACCATTCTGCCCAATGCTTCCCTCTTTGACAGAGTTTCTAATTATGTTTAATAAAGCTTTTCCCTATTTTGGGTTTTTGCAAAGCAAGCATGGTCATAACCAGTGGAACATCATTTCTTTCAACACTTTCTAGGCTTCAAATACCAACTATCCACATCATATGTTCCATGCCATTGGGAAAAATTAGTCAACACTTCTAGGTCTCAGTGTTCTTGTCCCCACATTTAAAAATATAAACATTATGTATTTTTATTTTTTATAATATTATAAATGTATATTTATATAAAATATATAATTTGCAGTCATTAAATAATATATTTATATTAAATAATATTTTTTATTATTTATAAATGAAAATGATGAATTTTCTTATGGTATTTCCTGGTACAGAGTATGCTGCCAATAGATTTAGTTACTGATATACTTTAATGAAGCAGATTTATTTGTTTCCTGACATCAAGATGCTAACAGTGCAATTTGAATATTCAAGTATTAATTGAAAAAAAACCTTGGCCCTTCTATAGATTTCTTATTAATGAAAATAAATGCTCTGAGTGAAACTAGTAAGTTACCTTTTCCAATTATTAAATTCTTCCTAATTTCTCCATCTTATTCTTTAACATTCCCCTTTGCCCTGCAAGGTGACTTTCCAGGAAATTAAATGAAATAGTTTCAATATTTAAATACCATTTAAGGCAAGGATCTCCCCTCCCCCATTTCCTTGAATGTATCCCTTTGATAACGGAGTTTGTTTCTTCTGAATCTTTTCTACTATTGATACGCATATTTAATTTGCAAATGTAGAAAATAATTAAGAACTGTGTATACCCGACTACTCAGCAAAAGAGAGCAGGTGGTCTTTTTCTCACCAAGTTATCTGACTGGCCTGTGTGTGAACATGAGGATGCTAAGCAATAATCTTTGTCTGCTTCCAGATAGTCAATCTTTCGTTTCGAAATGTTTCATCAAACACACTGATAAAAGAGTGTGGCCCGAGAGAACTACCTGTCCTCACAGACAGAGGATTTTAAACTTGCTGCAAGTCACATAACAAATTCCGCAGTAACCATCAAAGAGACAATTTCCAAGTGCTTGAGAAGCTACCTCCCTGAAGAAAGATCATTTTAGCCTCACTAGGATCCCATATAGTAATCAGAGCAACGGCATAGAGGTTTGGGGCAAGTGTATTTAAACACTGTATTCTTCTTTTCCTTCTCCCCCACAGGATTCAAGTTCTATGACATGTGGCGTATCTTGCTTTTTATTTCCTATTTGTAAAAAGTTCCTTATTTTACTTTGTCTATGTGTTGTGTCTTGAGGACCTAAAGTTACGCTTTCTTATGAATTAGTGCCCTGGACTCATAGTCCCCTTTCAGTAATGGACTACAAAAATCAACGTGCAATGAACGACCTTGTACGTGGATCATTTCCTGCATATGTGAATAGAAATGGCAACTGTGTTTGTAATTAAATAATGGATTTTGTCATGATACCTTCTGTCAATACTACACCAAGTAACATTCTTACTAGCAAAATATCTGAGTCCCTTTTACCTTCTTCTTCACTGCTATGCTATCACCCTCCTTGATCCTTATCTAAACAGCAGAAGAAAATACTATCTGAATGTATGCTTCATTTATGTTTCTGTGGTGAGTGGAACAAGTTATGCATTTTTCTTCAAGAATACATGGTGGAAAGCAGAATTACAAGGGTGTTTACCCCTATGTTGCTTCTTCTTCATGATATAAAAAGAAAATGTAATCAAACACTGATTTTGGTACCATTGAGGAGGACCTCCTGAATGTAATTGAAGTTACTGGTCTTGAAATAGGGAGATTATCCTGGATTATCTGAGTGGTTCAAGCCAACTACAAAGTCCCGAAAGAGAAGGGAGTCAGAGGGCTCAGAGACGCAGCAGTAGCGGAAGCTGGGGGTTGGTAAGGCAAAGGTACCAGGCAGGGAGGCAGGAAGGAGGCAGGAAATGTGGCAAGTACGCCTCCAGCCATTCCTCTACCATTTGTTGGGTAGAGGAGGAGGAGGCCATGTTAGGGAGGGCAGAAGCCTCAAGAAATAGAGTCCTCAGCTCACATCAAACAAGGAAAAGTGATCTTAACCTTATCATCCTTGGAACTGAATTCTGACAACTTGATGCGCTTTTTAAGCCACAGAACTGTTTGTACTTAAAAGGTGAATTTTGGAAATTTTAATGTAATTAAATTTTTTTTTCAATAAGAAAAAATATAAAAAACAGTGAAATATATATTTTTTTAATTTTATTTTATTTTACAATATAATTCAGTTCTACATAGTGAAATATATTTTTAACAAGTGGTATAACTTCATTTTTTTAACAGTATGTTTTCTTTGAATTCGCCTGATATCCTTCTCTGGTCCATGATGCCTTTAGGTGTAACTCTGGAGAAAGCCTTGAGTTACATCTTGCTTTGTTAGGAAAACTCAAAAAGCAATTTAACACATACAATGAATTCACTGTATTGATATGACTGATGAGCATGATTTTAGTTCTACTACATTGTTTCACATTTTAAATACCTTGGATGGTGATTTGAAAAAAGAGCAATGAATTTTCATATTCTTTATATGTAGGAGCATTTGATACCCAATCAAGTAAAATTTAAACAGATCAGGTTAGACATCTGCTAATACTATTCTCAGCACACCCTCAATAATGTATTCAACCACAGAGTCCCAGTATTTCATTATGAGAGCTACAGGAAGTGGGCTGAAAATCCAGTGGAATCACAGAAGAAAAAAATAAAAAGAGAGAAAGATAAATCTTGATGAAATGCATATATATATATATATATATATGTGTGTGTGTGTGTGTGTGTGTATGTGTGTGTATGTATGTGTGTGTGTTTGTGTAATATACTCTAAAGATATTTCAAGGCTAACAGGAGGTTAGAGGAGGAAAAAAAATTCATGGAAGTCAAATTAATCCCCTGACATTTTCAAAGTTATTACTAGGGAGGGAAATAATAGAAGTTAAAGCTCACAAGACATGTGAGAGCTGAATATACTTAGGAAGAGTAGTAAAGGTAAAATTACATCAATAATTAAAACCAGAAAAACGAGAAAGAAGAAAAAAGGAGAAAGATGAGGAAAGAAACAGGCATTGCCCAATGTCAGTGTTGCACATGGTAGGTACAAACTAAATTTCTAAGTAAAGTAGTGACTAAGTTATTATACAGGTGTTAGTAGGAAGGCAGTAGAGTCAGCAGAATATATATTTTCTTAATGTCCAAGAAAGTATCAAAATCTTGGCAGAGTCAAATCATAATCCAAGGTATTTAAAAATGTGAAATGCTGTAATAGAACTAAAATTATGCCATCAGTCATATCAATACAGTGAATTCATTGTGTGTGTTAAATTGCCTTTTGAGTTTTACTAACAAAGCAAGATGCAACTCAAGGCTTTCTCCAGTTGCACTTAAAGGCATCAAGGACCAGAGAAGGCTGACAGGCAAATTCAAGGAAAACATGAGTCACTGTGTTAATGACAGATAAAATTCCACCCCAAAGAACTGCTTTCTTTGGATCCTTGTGCCAGTTCTGAATGCAGAATGGAATCTTTTCTAATCTTGGAATTTTAACTGCTATTTGGGAAAAATATCAAATGTGTGTAATGAAAGATTGATCAAATGAAATCCCACGTAGTCATCTACCAGGCACAGGCTTGTGACCTTCAGTTGTGAAAAGGGAAAAAGTATAAAAATAACACAAATGCATTCCTTTCTCCACGATGCTGTTCATCATCTCACCAATTCCTTCTTGTGAATATGTTTTTTGTTTATTTTTTTTGAGGATTTATATATGAGAACTGTATTTACACCATTCCCCTCTCCTTCCTATTCCTCCTTATCCCTCCCAATCCTTCTCAAATTCATGATCTCTTTATTCTTTAACTATGCTTGTTACACATATGTATGCATATGTTTATAAATATAACCTACTCATCATTTAGTGTTGTTCAGATGTCTTTAGCACTGACCTCTTGGGATTGGTTAAACTATCAGAGCCTCATAGCTGGAGAAGACTGATTCTCCCTTCTCAGCAACAATAAATTGCCCGTTGTTCTTTTGCTAGGAATGAAGCATTGCAAGATTTCCCCCATTTCCCTTGGCATGTCTGTTGGTGTTGGCGAGCTTTAGGTCTTACTTAGGCAATCCTATTGTTCACATTTCCTAGGTACAGTGCCCCTGTCATATAAATAAGATGTTATCTTGCAGCAGACATTCTTTCTGGGTCCTCTGGCACTTACAATCTTCCAATCACTTCTTCCATACTGTTCTCTGAACCTTAGGTATAGGGTTGGGTTGTAGATGTATCAAGTTGACCTGGACACTCCATGACTGGTTCTCTACATTCTTACCAGTTGCTTTCTGCAAAGGTCTCCATTTGCTTGCTGCAAAAGAGGTTTCTTTGATGATGCATGAGAGCTACACGAATAAGTGCTCAAAGGATAAGCAGTTAGAATATAGCTAGGAATCATACTTCTTTGGTGAAACGGCAATAGTAAGTTCTCTTTCTATGGTCCATGACCTTACCAGTCATAGGTAGGGGCTACGTTTAGGATTGTCTTCTGTTGAACAGGCCATAAGTCCAATCACATAGCTATTGGTTACCCCAGGATATAAAGGTCATTATTACATCTTTCTGGATATCTTGCCATTCTGTCCATTGCTGTTGCTCAAGGATGTTACAGATGAGTTGGAATGTTGAATTTTTTTCCTCTTAGCAGTTTTCTAGTTCCTTCCAGCACTATTACAGCAGGTTTTCAGGAAAGAGGCTTCCAAGTCAGGCCAGCTTGATTCCTCCAAGTCTTTTGACTGAAGTGTATGGTGTCTTCATCAATAGGGTCTTTCCTTCAGTTTCTGAAAGACAACCAAGGTCCATAGCAAGAGTCCTTGTTGGGGGAGTCTTTTTTATTCCCCTGAGCAACAACAACTTGAAGGGATGTTTCTTGTGCCTGGCCCTAGAGTTTATGTTAAATAGTCTATGGCTCTTAGGGAAACATTGCCACCCTAAGTGGTACGTCATGAAAAAGGTTTTTGTTTTTAATGATGGTTAAATATCAGTTACTTTCAGCCGGGCGGTGGTGGCGCACGCCTTTAATCCCAGCACTCGGGAGGCAGAGCCAGGCGGATCTCTGTGAGTTCGAGGCCAGCCTGGACTACCAAGTGAGTTCCAGGAAAGGCGCAAAGCTACACAGAGAAACCCTGTCTCGAAAAACCAAAAAAAAAAAAAAAAAAAAAAAAAAAAAAAAAAAAAAAAAAAAAAAAAAAAAAAAATCAGTTACTTTCATTTGATTCTCATAAACTATATCATTATTTTGGAGTTATGTTTGGTATACTTATTTTGAAGTTAGTGAGCATTTGTAAAACATTATTTTGTAGGGTCCATTAGGAAGAAAAAAATCAGAAGTTTTATGCCTAAATTATCAATAGACTCAGAATTTGGGCTAAATGAATGTTTACTAGATACTTCTTTTTCCAATTTGATAGTGATAGCAGCTGAGACATTTTTTATTATTAAAAAGAGAAGAAAACATATCTTCCATTTTGTGCCAGAAGAAAAATTACTTTCCACAACAGGTGTCACCCAGGCTCTTTTTGTTCATGAAAACTAAGTGAAATGATGCTGTTGTGTGCAAATGATGTATAGACCCACTTTGACTCTGTTAATGGGCATTAGTTTACTGGTCCTTTCCTTCCTTCCCTCCTCCCTCCCCCCTTGTTTCCAGTAGTGGCAACTGTGCTGTTTTCCCTCCTAACAGTTGTGAGGGCAGATGAATACAACTGTTATTTGTCACAACCAAGATATTATTGGGGAAAGAACCTATCTTGGTAAACATTATCTCTGCTCTGTTCTCAAAGGCTCAAAGGCAAAGACCTGTCTCTGCCCTGGCAGAGTCTACAGTCTAGAGGCAGTGCTGATACTGTTTTTCTGATAGAATGCCTGGCAGGGGTTCAGTTAGATTTATTTGAAGTAGCAGAACAAAGTTTTTCCTACAGTGACCACACAAACTGTTTAGATTTTTCAATTCGTTTGAAAGTTAATTACAAACGATTGTGATGGAGAAAGAGTATTGTGAGATGAATGGTTTGATGATCATTCTCCCCTTAACATTAGGTTTTCTAGATTAGTAAAAAGTTTGAGTAGCTTATACTTGCACGTATATGAGAAATGTGTATTTACTAGTAACACTCAGTAAGATTTATTTCAACTTACAGGCTTCCCCAGTGACTTTCAAAGGAGTTAATTTCTCTCTCTCTCTCTCTCTCTCTCTCTCTCTCTCTCTCTCTCTCTCTCTATCTATCTATCTATCTATCTCTATCTCTATCTCTCTCTCCACAAAACTAACTTGCAATTATTTAGGTCGATGGCAATCATATACTATGTGGCAATGAATAGGTATATTTTAATCCTTTTATTACTCAGACAATCTTCTATTGTTGGTAACCACCATTTGGTAAAAGAAATCAAGCTACTTCTGACATGCACTAATAGCAATGAGATCATATGCTAGAGTGTTGTTTTTCTTGGATTTCATCAAAAACAACAGTAAGTAAATGACGCAGTATGAACATTCATGGAAAATGCTCAAAGACATTTGAGCAAGGATGTTACTTTCTTTCATGTTTTGTGAGCAGTCTTTGTGCAACCACAAAAGATGAGAGTTGATTTTAGTTTTACTGGGCTTCTAAATTCTAGAACTTCCCATTACTTCAGACATTTGGGTATCCCATAGCATTACCATATGTCCAGTAAACTTAAGAAGGATGTCTCTTTATACATACTTTCAAACTTGAAAAATACAATGAACAGCATACCATTTTTATTATTAGAATAACAATAGCTGTTTATCTGATCATTTGTTTCATAGAATCAGGGAGTAGCAGGAGGAAAAAATTATTCTACATCTTGGACCTTTCCCATATTTTATATCATTGAATCCTAAAGCAATTGGTGCTGTTCAGAGCAGGAGCATTCAGTTATGCACAGAGTGGTCCCTGTTGTTTATTTTTTTTTAAATAATATTATTATTTTAGGGGGAGTAGAGTTGGTCATCTGAGGCCTCGAGATAAGTGTAAGACTCAAGGAAAAGGACTCTGATGATCCGAGAGGGTGATCCAAACACAGTCTGTAAATTCTAGTAGCTTTATGTATCTCAGAAGCTCTTTTAGTAGACCTAGCGTTGAGTACCATTGATTAATTAAAGCCTGGGCTAATGCAAAGACTTTGGTAGATCTTTCCCTTTCTTTTCTTATTTCTACTTCACTTGAGGGTTAAGGTTGCTTTCTTTTCTTGTTTCCATGATTCATTTGTCATGAGATAATGCACCAACAGCAGCAGTACTGAGTCATTAATAAATATTTTTACCTCTATTCCATTAGTAATACAGTGAAGTATTGTCCCTTCTTCTTCTTCCCCCTTTTCTTTCCTCTCTCTCTCTTCTTCTTGTTGTTCTTCCTTTTCCTCATCTTCTTCCTCCCCTCCTTCCTCTTCCTCTCCTTCTTCTTCCAGTAGTGAGGACCGTGCTATTCCTCACCCACTGGTAATGAAGACAAATGAATGTAAGCTACCATTTGTCACAACACAGATGTTATCTGCACTGTGCATGTTAGCCTATTCTATTGAAATGTCCAGTAGTTTTCCTAGTGGCTCAAAAGCTTTGAACCCACTGAAGCACCCAATAAATAATTGTGGCTCTGTCTTGGTTGTGCCCACTGTAAAGCAGTTCTAACACGCCCCAGTCTATGTTATTGAAATGTTCAGTACTATACCTAGTGACTCAAAAGCCTTTTAATCTGCTTAAGTATCCAATGAAGATTCTTGGCTCTGTCCTGGTTGTACTCACTCAAAAGACAGACCAGTGATACTGTTACTTCAGCTAGTTCCCAATCCCATTCTCTTCTAAAGCAATTACACACTTTTCCTCCTTACTGGCAGAAAACAACTGCCAGAAAATTTAGGTTTATATTCTTGTAGTTAAGAACTGGTATAAGGAATGATTTTCTGATATCAACAGTTTGCTTCCAATCTTCAATATGAAACTTTTTCAAGGAGGGTCATGTGCTTGATGCTGAAATGGTTATTGTTTCTAAAGACATAGAATAGGCTATTTGGGTTAGTGCAACATCACATAATCTTCCAGGAAGTTGGGTTAAGGTCAGCATAATACAAGTAAGAAGAAATGAGTGGGCAAAATCGGTTGAAAGTAAGGCAGTTGGATAAAGAGAGAGACTGTTTTGTTTTAGAGGCAAAAGAGCATATTGCACTGTGTAACAAACTGAAACTTGGACATAGTTTGTCCTCAGAAGTATCATTTGCCATTGTGGCTAATGTGTTTTTGTTACTAATGTTTTTTTGGGGGGTGTATGTGTGTGTGTGTGTGTGTGTGTATGTGTGTGTGTGTGTGTATGTGTGTGTGTGTATGTGTGTGTGTGTGTGTGTGTGTGTGTGTGTGTGTGTGTGTGTGTGTGTATAAAGATGTAGGTCTGTATCTGAAATTATCACACATTCTTAATTCTAAAATTAAACGTAATTTTATGTACTACTAAGCTGCATGTATCCACAAGTACCCATAGACTATCTGTGGCTTGGTTAATTGATTCTTCTTACACCTCTTCTACTGTAGGATTTGTGTGTTTCTCAGACAAGTGGCTAGTCTTTTGTTATTGTTATGACTCAGATGTATTATGCATGAACATCACCTGGGTTGGCATTTTATCATTTGTGTGATCTGTTTCAAATATCTCCAAACACTCAAATATATACTAGGTAGTACACAGATGTACGCAAAAACAGACCCTCTATTATGTATCATTTTTAATGTGTGTGTGTGATAACCAAAGAAGCCAAATTATAGGACAATTACAAGATAGAACATGTTTGTTTTCTTCTTTCCATATGGGAATAATTGCAAATCATTGCTTGGCTCAATCACTCTCACAGTTCCCCCCATTGGAACATTCTGTTTACCTGGAGCTAAACAGATTGCTAAGAATCTCCCAGACACAGCTACATGCTCTAGTTAATTTGCTTCACAGCTATTCATTTGCTAACATGACAAGCCATCCCGAGATATTTTTAGGATCACTACTTCCAAGAAACCAAACTCTATTTCAGGTTTTGTCTCAGCTCTCCCAGGAATTTTAAAAAGCACATTTCTCCCTGAAGAAAAGGAAAGAGCACTTGCCTCCATCTCTTGGAAGACATCCACTAACCTCTCTTCCTACCCTGTTGTGCTGTCCTGAAGGTCGTGATTCACTCTCACATCCTCTGATTTCTGGTTTTTACCAAACAAGACTATAGTGGCCCAAGTCCTGATAAAGAGCCAGGAGAAGTATTTTGAAGTATTGGCTGTGTATATTCTCTGTCCACACTTCTCTGAGGAGCACAAAGCCATCTCTCTCTCTCTCTCTCTCTCTCTCTCTCTCTCTCTCTCTCTCTCTCTCTCTCTCATTTTTCTTCAGGCCTAAACTCCAAAAGAGAAAGTGAGACCAAAATTTTGCAGAATCCTGTAATGGTTCTCTCTGTTTCAGTGTTAATCTTTACAGATGGTATTTACCTAATCGGAACAGCACTTTACACTGCCTGCCCCATCCCACTTACATGGTCCATGAGCTCTGTTGCAGTTCGCAGTAAGCCAGGCCACATTGCTGAATTAGAACACCCACATCCTTCGACCCATGAGGCATCCATACGCCCATCTGCTGTGACGCTAGCAGAGATGTGACAGCTGAGGAAGGACAGCTGGGAAGGAGGTCACAGTATTATTTTAACCTGTGACTTTAAATCTAGTCTTTCAAAACTCAGAAAAGGAAAGGAAAGCTGCAATACCAACCATGATTTCTGATTAATGAATTCCATAAGAAAATGAATATGAAACAGTTGGAACTATTTGGGATTTGATTTTTCATCACACCTGGCTAGTGAAGAAAATTTGGGGAAAAGGACAGAATGGGGAATAGAGAATTATCTGGATAAATTATTTTTACATTACTAATTATTGAGAGCTAAAAACAGAATTTATTAATAATACTCCTCTCTATATTTGCTTCTTCATAGTTCAGAGCTCAAATATCTAAGGGCTTAACTTTAGTTGAAGGGAAAAGCATGTGGATCTAATATATATATATATATATATATATATATATATATATATATATAAAATTATTTATGTTTAGATATAGAGATACATATATTTAATATTTTTCTACTAGACACACTCTCATGTTCAAATTCAACAAATTTGTATTTACTCTCTGCGTAGCATGGGTAGAATACGTAGTCTGAAGTGGATTTTTATTACGAGTGATAAAATACAAATTAGACACTGAAGACAACATTGATATTTATGGCTTTCCATACAGCAACCACTATATATGTTTACTAGCATTCAAAAACAAACACATTAAAGGTTTAGAAAAGCCAACACACACAAAAAAAAAATCAGTGAAAGAAATTGATTTGGTGCTTGCTATTTTAAACTATGTTTTACAGAAGTGGAAACTAGAGTGATTTGCCCAAGGCCATGTGGTTAGGAAGTAGTGGAAAGGAGGGAAGAGTGTCTTTTGAATACAAATTCTGTGCTTTTCCCATGATACCACACACCCAGTCTAATAATAAAGTGGGGCCCCCAGGTGCTCAAAGAGGCACTGAGATAAATGCTTTAGCTATTTCGAGGAGAGGTAACAAGCCATTGGGGGAAGTGCATGTGCACAGTATTTAGGGAGCCTCTCCTTTTCTGCCTCTTAACTCAAATGACCCTGGTGGTGAATGTCTTAGGTTCTGCAAGATATATTTGGAAAAGAGTAAGAAACAGCCCAGGGGCAGAGCAAAGTGTACACACAGCATAAGAGTGGGCAGAGTGGAAGAAAACCTGCTTAAATGAAATGAACAATTCCAAGAAGAAAAAATGAATATTCAGATAGCGGAGGCTGAAATGTAGATTCAAATAATGAGACTGAAAATGTAAATTCAGGCCACATTGTTTCATGTGTTGATTTTGGGCTAAAGGAGATCAATCCAGTGTCAGCCACTAGAATGTTCTGCCATGATGGAGGTTATCTCACTTAAGCCAGACAGTGAGGAGCCAGCAGCTATACACGACTATTGAACACTGGAAATGTGTCCATGTCAGTGCCACGGAGCAGTTGACTTTTGGGTTTTGCTTAATTTTAATTAAAGTAATCACACAGAGACGATGGCTTCTGCTTTATGTAACGAAATATCTAGATGGTTCTCAGCATGGAGTTGCTGAGTACTCCTCGGTTGAGAGGGATCAAATGAAGGCTCTTTCAGTAAATTGGGGTGATTGTGCAGATTTTTTTCCCTCTGTCTCAGGAGATAAAGGGAACAGTTTGAGTGAGATTTAGTACTAGTTCACACTGGGTTGAGATCTGGGAACAGTACAAGTTTGTTCCAGAAGAAGTGAACAATGGCAGTACACCTAAGAGATGCTGTGAGGAAGCAGGGGTTGGAGCTGTCCACCCCAAGTACTTGTCAGATGTGTTTTGTCCCCCCCACACACCTGAACTGGAGGGGAAATAATAGCAAATGAACAAACCAAAGATTGATAAGGACTGGTTTTGAAGGAAAGACAATTTGATCCTTTTTAAGACACTTGCATTGTATCTTTTGAAGTATATTCCTTTAAGCATTCATCCAAACCCCATACCAACTTTAGGATGCTTTACAAATGCAAGAGATGTTGAGTAAGAAATATCCTTTCAAGAGCTAGGCATCACCATGTAGTCCTAGCATTCAGCAAGCCAAGGCAGGAGGATTGTAGCAACTTCAAGGCCACATAGGCTATGTAGTGAATCCCAGGCCAGCTCAGGCTGTAGAGTGTAACTCTGTCCCAAAAATGAAGCAAAGGTGTCTGATTGGGCTTGTCTAGGGGATAGATGAAGGCAAGAGTTTGTCCAGAGGAGAGCCAGCCTTCCACTTCATCTTAATTCCAAGTGGAGGAGTTCTTTAATGCTATCCTTGTTGTCTATATGCTAACACACATAATAAATAAAAGAAAGAGAAAGAGAAAGGGGTGAGAGAGAAAAATGCACACGGGGGGGGGGGAGAGAGAGAGAGAGAGAGAGAGAGAGAGAGAGAGAGAGAGAGAGAGAAAGGGGAGAGGTAAAATTAGAGAAGAGTGGGCTTTGGAGAGAAGAAAGTTCATGTCACGCCATCAAATCTGAAGGCTGCAGCTTCTTTATCATGATCTTCATCCATTATTTATTTATGTTTTTGGACGAGCTGATGAGTTTATTGGGATTAGTCAGGGAATTATTGGTGAGGGTTTTCTTTACAAGAACGCAAACACAGCAGCATCAACAGAAGCCCACTCCAGAGGGACAGCTCATGAAATGTGGACCCCCTCCAGCTCACCACAAGACTTGCAGGCATCTGAACAGGTTGGAGGGTGTCTCCTTCAGGCAGCTTAGCTGGTCTGAGCATCTCCTTATAAAGGTTGTAAACAACCCTTACTGTTTATATATTCTTAAGGAAGGCAGGCTCTTGAAAGTCTGGTAAACTTCAGGTATTTCCTGAGACTCTGAGGTTTATCTTTCTGAATCTTTTTTTTTAAATTTATTTTTCTCCCATACATTGGATCCCAGTTTCCCCTTCCTCCATCCTGAACAATAATAGACCTTCTTGAGGTATCACTATCTCTGATTTCAAGCTGTGCTACAGAGCTATAGTAATAAAATCCACATGGTATTGTCATATAAACAGACATGTTGATCAATGGAATCACATTGAAGACCCAGATATAAAACAACACACCTGTGACACCTGATTTTTTATAAGGAATCCAGAGAGACAAAATAGAAAAAAGAAAACATCTTTAATAAATGGTGCTGGTCTAACTGGATGTGTGTATTTAGAAGAATGCTAATACATCCATATTCATCACACTGAACAAAAATCAAGTTCAAGTGAATCAAATAAGATCTCAACAGAAAACCAGATACACTGAACCTGATAGAAGAGAAAGTGGGAACTAGCCTTGAACACATTGGCACAGGAGACAACTTTCTGAACATATAAAGCAGGGACTAGTATCAACAATCAACAAATGGGACCTCATGAAACTGAAAAGTTTCTGTAAGGCAAAGAACACTGTGAATAGGACAGACTGGCAGCTACAAAATGGGAAAAGGTTTTCACCAACTCCACTCCCACAAAGGACCAATGTACAAAACATATAAAGAACTCAAGAGACTAGACAGCAACAAACCAAATAACCCAAATTAAAACATGGAGGGAATCTTAAATGGCCGAGAAACACTTGAAGAAATATTCAACATCCTTAGCCATCAGATAAATGCAAATCAAAACTACCCTGAGATTCCATCTTACACCTGTCAGAATGGCGAAGATTAAAAACACAAGTGACAGCTCATACTTCCGAGGATGTGGAGCAAGGGGAACACTCCTCCACTGCTTGTGGGAATGCAAACTTGTACAGCCATCATGGAAGGGAGTGCAAACTTGTACAGCCATCATGGAAATCAACATGGCAGTACCTCAGAAAACTGGGAATTGATTTACCTCAAGACCCAGCTATACCACTACTGGGCATATACCCAAAGGATGCTCCATCCCACTACAAAGACACTTGCTCAACTATTTTCATCTGTTAATTTTAAGGTCTATGGCTTTGTTAGATTTAGCCTCACTTCCTGTGGCATTCACATCAGTCAGTATTGGTGACAGAGTATCTGTGTGTAAGATGCCGTAGTTGGCATTGCCACAGCAGTAGGCCAATTCTCCATCTTTAGGATGTCTATAGTGTTTGGAGGACAAAGGAAGGAATACAAAATCATCCTGAACAAAGACTGTTTTGTTTGTGTGTAAGGAAGGAATACAATTTTTATGGAAAACACCAGGATGTGTTTAGAAGAGAAAATAGAAGCTCATCTTATAGTTGGACAGAAGTGGAGCCGATATTTGCATTAATTTTATTACCCAGAAACTTTTATTTTTTCCCACAAAATGAGATATACAGCCACAAGTACCATTAGGTTCTGTTGGACACTGCATTCTGAGTCGTGGGCTGGAACAGGTATGGTTCTTTCTTTTTCTTTTTTCTCTCTCTTTCTTTTAGATGTTTGCCAGTTTAGATGCTTGGTTGGTTCACAGATCTGAAAAACAGGGGTTAGCTGGTAACCCCATGGTAGTGAAGGGGTGGGTAGTGAGAGGAGTTGAGAAAGCATGGTGGAACTGTAGTTGGTACAGACCTCATGAAACCTTTTGTGGCATTTAAAGCATTTAACTTTGGTTCTAAGGACAATGGAACATTTGTGAATCGTTCCTGGAAGTAGATGCTGCCAGGTTGAGGAGTTTTTATTTGTAAACGTGGTAAACTGTGTTAACCAGTCTAAATGGAAAAAAAATATTGAAAAATATAACTAGTTTCAACACACAGCTCAAATAGAAGGCATGAAGTAGATTAAAGGGAAGTGCAGCTATTGATGGGCATCAGCATAAAAGAACTCAGATACATAACCAGGATGACATAGCTTGGTTATGTGACGTGGTCTCCTGTCATTCCTGTTAGAAGTGACCTCTGACTTTATCATGGATGTGAACTCTAATGTGTTAACACAACCTCTGCCAGACTGCTCTGAAGGTCTCGGCATGTCTTTCATGTTCTTCTTTACAAATGTCTACCTTGTCTTCGTCATCATTTTCTAAATTGAACTCCTCTAGGAGAGGGTCTGATGGGTCTTCTACCTTAGGGAAACATAGAGTTTTAAATTTTGAAATTCTAAAAACAAATCAAACAAAGAAAAGAAAAACGAAAGCATTTAAGGTCCTGTTGGTTAAGAAAATGCAATATCTGGCCTGGGAAGTGAGGAACATTCTAGTTGGGCAAGTCAACGGGCTGCTAAAAGACCACTCTCAGGATGGCAGGGCCACTCCAAGGAAGGTAGATTCATGGAGCCATGTTAAAGAGATAGATATAATGATTATTCCTTTAATGGGATGTTGTATTTTTTTCCTTCCTAGGATTCTTGGTCTCAATCACAGTCCCTACAAGTACCACGTGGTTCTGTTGGACTTACCATTCTGAGTCCTGCCTGGAAAAGACATGACTCTTCTCTTTTTCTTTTTCTTCTCTCTTTCTTTCAGGTGTTTGAAGAACCTAACTATGCTTCTTCTGGGTTGGGGTTCATTACTCTATTTCTCTAAAGCATCCCCACCCCACTTTACCTTATGTGTCCCATCACTATGTGGCTGACTGCTGCCATGTATATGATCTCTATGCTGACTTCACTCAAATGACATGACAGGTCTCCCTTCTTTCCCCATTCTGCTCCACCAGATCGCTGCTGAGATTTCTAGCTTGCCTGCCCTGAGGTTTTTCTTTGACACTCTAATAAAATTGTCCTAAAGCTGAAAAAAAATCCTGGGGAAATAAAATTTATGCAAATAGTCACAAAATGGTGTAGGCAGATTTTTCTGTCCCTCCTGCCAGCTCCAAAATCATGACATGGAGACTTACTATTAATTGTGAAAGCTTGGCTGATAGCTTAGGCTTGTTTTTAGCTAGCTCTTATAACTTAAATTAACCCATCTTATTCATTTATGTGTTGCCATGTGAATGCACAACAAAATGGGGTAAACATCTAAAGCTTAGAAAATTCATTATTTAGATACATGAGAAATATGAGTAAAGCTGTGTTGGTTGTAAGAAAATAAACCTGCCAATCATCTGAAGGCTCATGGAATGGAACTAAAGAAACTACATAACTGTTTAGAAGCCATTAATTATTTGGATATAAAATAGATACATGACTAGAACTCTGATTAGGGAAAGTAATTCTAAGTTATATGAAGCCTTGTGATATAACGGTCATTTAAATGGATTTTTGCCATTTTCAAGAAGACTGAGTGTTACAATGAGGGGATTCAGAACAAGGGGAGCACTTTCTGAATGAGAAAGTTTATGGGTGATCTCTAGTGTTCAAGGCAGTATAGCTGTGAGAACAGAGGAGATAGGAAGAGAAGGTTTTGCAAAGCTTTGAAGACAGTCCTGCCATGTTCAAGTGAAGATAAACAATTGGAGATAAATCTTTGAGTGTAGAAAGGACACAGCGACTGGAGAAATAGATACTGCTATTGTTTGTAAGGTTACAGGAACCCTTTTGATGATGCCTATTCCATATCCGGCAAGTTCAGATACTATAACTCCCAGGGTTGCCTAACCCTCCTCTCACACAGTATCAAGAGTTAGGGGTAATTTAATTGATTAGTAAATTTGAGAGGAATGTACTGGCATGCTTGGCCATACTTGACCCTTTCTTGTTCTCATAGGTCCTTATGTGGTTGAGATTGCTTCCTCAAACATTGGTCCGAGAACTTCAGCTACCTTGCTGCTACAGGGGAACACACAGAAATTCCAACTTTTGAAGAAAAAAAGAGCCTGCATTAAGATCTTGCGTTTATCTTTACATTGGCAGTGAATATTGAAAACTTAAGCAAGAGTAAGTTGGTGGTGCACTATAAATACATGTTGAACGAAGGGGTAATTGGTATGGCTAGAGTGTGTGGTTTGGGGTTTTGAATTTGATCTCTGAGTAGGGTATTTTGATATTAGTGGCTTTGAAATGATTGTACAAACCTTCTTGGCACTGCTGTGGCTTTACCAAAATCTTAAAGCTTTGGATCAGAACTATCTTGACTTTGGTGAGTGACCTCAGATTTCAGTCAGCCTTGTCCAAGTAAAAATGTTTCTATTAAGACAAAGTTCTTATCAAACATGGTCTTCCAACAAAGGCATTTTGACTACAGCTAGAGCCCAGAAAGCACTTAGGCGCCAAAGATGCCTGTGTGGAGCTGGTACAGGGCTGAGGACTTTCAGACGGTATCAGATGAATCCAGCCAAGTGGACTTCGAAACATGAAGGTGGTTTTAGTACTTCCAGGCAATTTTTGTGAAGCCAGTGTGGAATTCTGTGTAGGCATGTAGAATTCTGTGTAGACATCGTAGCACCTGACATTCTAGGCTAGACGAATGTGGGTGGGTGGCCAAGACTAGCTATATCCAGACCATATTTCTATCTTCCAAGATGCCACTAAATCTTTTTTGTGTGTGAGAGAGAGAGAGAGAGAGAGAGAGAGAGAGAGAGAGAGAGAGAGAGAGAGAGAGAGGAGGGGGGAGGGAGGGAGGGAGGAAGGGAGGCAACTTACTTAAGGGAGGGCTTGCTGTTTCGGTCTATGATTTGAGGATGCAGTCCATCATGATGAGGAAGGTATGGCAGTAGAAGCAGCTAAGCTGTGATTTCTCATCTAAGCACAGATCTTGATGGAACAAGATGTAGAGTGCAGTTCATGATCCACTAGCTTTCTAATTTTCCCACAACCCATGCCATCCACACTAAGGATAGGTCTTCCATTATCGCTTAAATTTCTCTGGACACACCCTGGAAATCACAGCAGCATGTCTCCCAGCTGATTCTCTATTCAGTCAAACTGACACTCAAACACCGCACATTAAATCAGAATCTTGGCAGGTAGCTCTTGGGCCTCACATCATTCCAACTTCCACCTCTGTGAGTGGCTTGAATTATTAAAGGACCTGATTGTCTAAAGTATTTTTCAGCACCTGTCTATAGGGAACCAAGGCTCTATCCAGAGTAACAGTGTCCATCACTGAGACCTAAAAGATGCCGTCCGGGCAAGAGTCAGATTCTCAGAGAGTAGATGGTGGAGATCTGCAGCCACTCTCCATTTCTGAGCAGCAAGTTGCTTAGTATTTGGAGGTCTTTTGTATCTGCTAGCTACTAAGACAGCAGGAAGAACAGGGGCAGGTGCCCCTGCTGAACCTCAGATACCTTGTCTAAAGAACATAATTGCATTGTGGAGAAGATCATTGAAATGCTCAAACACATGGAGGTTAACGAGCTGCTCCTTCTCTTGGAGATCCTGCTGAAGCAGACTGTGCATGCAACTGTGATGAAAGCCTATGAAGCCCTCACGAAGTCCCTTGCTTGTCAGTGAATCTTCAGCTCCTGACTACTGGGCGACCTCTGGGGATCACAGCCAGGATCCTGGCATGAGTTTTAGCCCTAACTTCTTTACACGTTTCCTATAT
The DNA here is from genome assembly GCF_007827085.1 of Peromyscus californicus insignis. Taxonomy (NCBI): domain Eukaryota; kingdom Metazoa; phylum Chordata; class Mammalia; order Rodentia; family Cricetidae; genus Peromyscus; species Peromyscus californicus. The sequence continues at coordinate 15,619,106 of NW_026294535.1, forward strand.
ATTAGTTCCTCAGTTCAGTGAGATGGTTCCATGGGTTAAAGTGGGTAAAAACACTTGCTGCCAATCCTGCTGACCTACATATCATCCTATGATAAAACATGGTGGGAAGAGAGAAAAAAAACCTGTGAGCAGTTCTCTGTCTTTCACAGATGCCATGTGATATAACCCTGCCTTCACGAAATAACTAAAAATAGGAACAAAATTTTCAATATCATCACTCCACACTGACCCCTAACATCTCATGTTCCTCTCATAATGAAAAATGCCTTCAAAAGGTCCCCAATGTCTTAATAGATGAAACACAATTGAAAGCCCAACCTTTGTTTTAAAGTTAAAAGCAGTCTCTTATCTGGAAGCACCAAGAAAATAAAATTAAAAAGTCATACACTTTCAATGTACCATATCTCAGAGTAAAGACTATTCCAAAAGAAAGAATGGAGCCACAGCAAGCAAGAATGAAACCTAAGGGGAAAACACCAGCCTCTGCAGCTTCCTGTCAGGTATCTGGGGATCTGGGTGGCATCATCTGGTGTTAACAGGATTGAATGGCCCCACCCCCGACACTGCTGTCACTTACAGCACACATAGCCTTTTCTTTGGGATGCACTCCTGGCATTTCCAGTGTCCAAGGGTCTTCATGGCAGTTCCGGTTTCGCCTTCACAGCTTTATGCAACCACCTCTCAGGGCCACTTTTCACAGATTCAACCCTGCCGCAAACTGCCTGGCTTTGGTAGCTTTCTGAAAACTTGGTGCAAACCTCTCTGACCTTGTATGACCATTACATAGTTCATGCCTGCAAAACCAGCCCCGTGTGTACAATGCTTCCAAGTTCTATTGCCTGTAGAGTTGTGGATGGTCCCCTTTCTACCACAGCTGCAATGGCAACTTCCCTAGGTGGTTACAGTGAACAGAAAACCTCTTCAGCAACATTCTCAGTTCAGGCTCTCTCCATCCATAGCCACAACTTGATCGTATCTCCCAGTTTCTTTTGTGGGTGGCTAGGCCCACATGGCCGAGTGTTAGACAATGAGTGGAAATGAATGTGTTCCATTTTCACATTTGAGGCACCTATACCTTCTTGATGTGGCTCTTTCTACTTTATTCATGTTGCGTTGCCCAAATGAGCAAGGTGGCCTTGGAACCCATCTCTGCAAGATGTCACTAGTAATAGGAAAAATGGAAGTTAAATTTTGAAATTAAGCATTCCTTCTATAAGTCTGGCATCCCGTTTCAACATAGCCAGTGTTAAGACATAAGTTAAGTTCTGTCTCATGGCCTTTTCCAGTTAAGTTTAAGCCCTGATGTGTTGAATAATATGTAGACTAGACTGGTATCCTCATGAGATTACAAACAAGCCAGGAGCTGCTGGAAAAATGGCTCATCAGTTAAGAGCACTGGCTTTTCTTCCAGAGGGCATGCATTCCCCAAAACCACATGGGAACATGAAATTGTCTGTAACTCCAGTTCCAGGACATTCAATGCACTCTTCTGGCCTTCAAGGATATCAAGCAGGCACACAGTGCATATATGCATGCAGACAAAACATCCAGACACATCAAATACAATTAAAGAATAATAAAAACAAGCCAATTTTCTCCACCTCCTTTCTCCTTCACTCAAATAATAAGAGGATTCTATTGTGTTCTTAAAATATTGCTGAGTACGATTAATTCATAATTTTCCCTAAGAGAAAAATCTGTTCTAGGAATTAGAGCAGTATTTGAAATAAATTACTGTGATGGTAAGGCTGTAATGATAATAGATATTTGTATGTTATTACAATGAAGCAAAAATAATGAAATCATAGTGAGATATCACTTAGCAAAGGAAAATGGCTATCACATTATGATGTCAAAGAGTCACCATCATGGTAACATAAAAAGGCCCATGTATTGTGAAAACATATTTGATAGTTTATTAGGAAACTAAATGTCTTTCTACCTTTTGACCTAGGAATTACAATCCCACTTACCCAAGAAAAATGGAAACCTATCCAAAGGAATAATTGAATATGCATATGCACATATATATTCAAAAAATCCAGAAAGAACACTGGTGTTCATCAATAGAAAATCAGAAAAGCCAAACAAGCAAACTGTAATTTATTCATGTAGTAAATCATCACTCAGAAATACAATGGAATGAAAAACTGATAAGTGCCACAACATAGATCAACTTTTGTCTAGCCTGCTGAGTGAATACACAAAGCCACTGACTATTTCAAATGCTGTATATGTAATATATAGCCATATGTATATATATTTCTAGGTCAGATGATACTTGTATGTGGTGGGAGGAACCAGAATGACAGTTGCTTTCAATTGGGAGAGATGCACTAGAAAGTGGCACAGTAGGATTTAAGAATGCCAAAATATTCAAATTCTTACTACAGATTAGAACATATACATTTGCCACATCTTATTGAACTGTACAGTTAGGTTCTCTAGATTTCATTACTTGTAAATCATGACTCAATAAAAATATAAACTGTAGGCAGTTTTTTTTCTATCCTGCCAGTCAGCTCCCAAATCACCACTCAGAGACTGACTATTAATTATAAATGCTTGGTCGATAGCTTAGGCTCATTACTAACTAGGTCTTACAATTTAAATTAACCCATATTTTTAAATCTATGTGCTACCACATGGCTCAGTGCCTTTTTTTCAGCACAGCAAGTTCATCTTGCTTCTCTTCATGTCCCCTCATGGCTCCACCATTCTTTCATCCCAGAGAGTTCTTTCCCTGCCTGCAAGTCCTGCCTAAGCTCTTTCTGCCTAGCTTTTGGCCACTTAGCTCCATACTAAACCAATGAGAGTGATACATCTTCACAGTGTACAAAAAGACTGTTCTACAATAAATAATAAAGGAAAACCCTTTACTCCAAAACTGGAGTGCAGCGTTCTGAGGTGCAGAAGAGCTGTGTCCATTCTCACAAGCAGTATAGCCTAAGGTTGAACTCTACCTGGGCACAGAAGAACTTTTCAAGCCAAAGTCAAGGACAAGAACTTTTTTTTCTGTGAAGTTTTACTTCATGTGGAGCTTTCTTTTGATTTTAACTCCATCTATTTAAGAATTCAACTTGAAAATTCCTTTCATCTAATTAGTCTGACAATTTTTCAGTGACAGTGAACTTATGGTATGTGGACATCCATATATCATGATTAATTGTTTTAAAGGGGAGTCTTTATGTTTTACATCATGAGTATCTTAATATTGTCCTTTAATTTTGTTGGGTGAACTCCTAGCATGCTGTGTTGCATAACATGACAATCTGAAGCAGGAAGAAGCATAGGGAGCCAATGACTAACCTTGGTGGAAGGGTTTCTGACCAAACTTTACAGTAGGTCAGTGCTGTGGTGCACAAATGTGGTGAACGGATCCAGGAGCAGGAGTTGGAGTAAGCGACTGTTTCCCTATCCAAAGCTTCACCCCTTTCTTTTTAGCCTGTAATACAATCTTTTGTACAAAGAGACTTGCTTCTCCATTTTCAGATTTTGATTTATGTCTTAGATTAGAATTTGTGGAAGTTGGAGATGTGGATGATTCCTAGAAGTCAGAATATTTAAAACTCAGCAGTAGTTTCATTGCCCATGGACAGGGAAAAGCAAAGATGGCTGTGAAGAATTTTTAAAGCATGTCTAAAAAGCATATGAATGGAAAAGAAGAGTGAGTGAATTAACCAGGAAGTGAGTGAGAGCTGAGATGTGGGAGAGGAAAACTGAGACAACAAAAATGCAGCTCAGAATTGTCGCATCTCAGGCTCAGCGGCACAGAGGCTCAGAAGGATGATAAATGAGAAAAGCAATTTCGTGTTCTGATATCTATTCAATTACAAAATACATAGCGGTCTCTAAAGAGCCTTGAAATGCACTGCTCTCATTCCCTGCTGGAATGTAATCACCATGGGGGTGAGGCTAAGGTTCTCAAGGGATAGGGTTGAGCATTCATTTGCAGTGTTTGTCCCTAGTTGACATTGAATGATACATTTATGAAATTAGAATCTTATTTAACTCACCACAGTCCTGAGTAGATATTTTGTCTTCTTTTTGTTTTAGAGGCAAAGAGGCAAAAACCTTCAACCAAGCTTAACCCAGATAGACTCCGGCACAGAATATATCCTGATCAGATTTTCCCTCCCCCAATGCCTCCCAGATCCTCTCCATCTTCTGGTTCTGTTGCAGAAAGACACGCAAGTTGACCCCACTTCCTTTTACGTCTTTGTTCCAATGTTCATTTCATGACCACACCCACCTAGGCCACTTCATGGAACCCAAACTTCCTTTTCTGGTCACTCATCCTCTTCTACACAGCAGGGGTTGCTTTCCAATGTTAAAGCACTGCGATTTTGTATTCTCTAAATCAGACTGAAATTCCATGTGAATTACAACTTCCTTGGCTAGAGAAGTTCTCTATACCTGGGCAGAGTTCAGGCTCAGCTAGCATTCGAGCCCAGGCTATACCGCTCTTCTGAGTCTGTGAACAATGCTAGGACTCATTTTAAAAGAGCATTTTCATTGGTGTTCATCCAGAATGGGAGCTGGAGTAGAGCTCTTTCTCAGCTTTGTTCCAGACATACTACGCATGTGTTCAGAAGGGACTGAGTAGATATCAAAGAAGCGGTCTTTGTTGAACGACTTTTGAGTGACAGCTTTCTGGAAAGCAAAAGAAAATAAAGCCCAACAACTTTTTCATCCGCACCATTGAATAAGTATTTAGAAAATACATAACGGTTGTTTTCAATCCTTCAGTATTATGAAAGGCTGGGTTTAACTGATGAGTAAAGCCATCATGGTGGGACTGCTTCAGAGCACACCGAGCTTCCCCAGAAGACCGCTCTAAAACATAATATATGTTAACAGACATAAAGTGGAGAGGGATGGAGTTGCAAAACGTTATTCATACATGTGTGACTTTAATTAGGAAGCTATAATAGTTACATTTTGAATTTTCATGAAGAGAAAAGCCAGCATCTGGACTCTACACAAAGAGAAATGAGAGTTGTTGGTTCCCCATCCAGAATCCTGCGAAACAGAAGTTTCCTTCATCTAGAATTTCCTCAGAAATGTAGCTATTTCCAAACTATAAAACCAGCAAACTTTCACCAACAGGTTTAACTTTGTGATTAAAAAGCACTACAATTCAGCCTTCTTAGTTTATGGAAGTATACACAACAATATTCTCTCTAAGTTACTGCTGTATAAAGATGTGTATTCTTGACAATAATATTCATTTGAAGATATTTATCATTTTGTTTCTTTTAAACTAGCCATTGAAAATCTGAGATTTGGTTTGCTGAATGTCAAAAATACTTCAAATGTATTTCAATGTGTAATTCAAAATGAATGTCAAAATACTTTGACTGTTGGTCAAACTGTCAAAGAGACCATAATTCTACATAAAATCTTGGTAAAGAATTTTTTTATGCATAAATATTTCTCCATCTTCAAAATGCACATGAAAACAATAAGTTAAATTAACTGACATTTCAATTTAGTGCCTACAGAACTTGAGTCTTATATAATGCTTTCTAAATGTCTTCTTATTATTTCTTTAGTTCATCCTTCCTTAGTACTTCTAAAATCTATTTGAAGATAATGAACACTAAAAGATTTTTATTTCCCTTTTGTGTTGTTAAACACAAGATAGGTATTCAAAATATTTGATTGCTTTAGCAACTGAAAAGCAAGTCCAATAGTATACACTCAGTGCCAATAGCTCTATTTACACAAGAAAGAAAGAGAGGGTCACCATTATTTTTTAAGCCTGTAAACAAACAGTCATTATAAAAAGGCAAATAGCTTTTTCTCTTATTTGGGAAACATTGGACATTTCAATTTCCTTTTTTTTGTTAAATAACAGAATGAATGGATACGCCATTCATCATTCAAAGTCACGTACACACATATGCGTGTCTGCATATCCAGCTATTTGCCCTATATTCCATTAGAAATCTTAGCTTTGTCTTCATGGTATTTTTAAATTGTTGTCTTTTTACTAAAGATGATAAAGCAAAGAGAAAGTGTAATAAATTACTTAGCGTCTTACTGATGGGGAAACTAAAGGTGACACTTAAATATACACCTTCACTGCTTGCTCCAGACTCTGAATTTGCAGACCCGAGTCTTAACATGGATCTGTTACCTTCAGAAAAAAATGATATGGGTATGCATTGAAGATGCATATGCTATTCTAGTGCACATTTTTTAACAGTGAGTTACCTATGTACTTTCATCCATACCTCCAAATGCATAAAAAGTGTAGTATACACATGCACAAGACTGAGTCTTGACCAAATACGTAGATTATGCAACAAGAAATTTGAACTCTTTAAAATGGCTCCTACTTAGGACAGGCAATCTGTGATTTTTTTTTTGAAGGATAGGAATGAACCAGTAATCTTAACTTTTTTTAAAAATTGAAATATAGCTGTAACTTTTTCCAATATTTCCTCCTTCCTTTTCTCCCTCCAACTTCTCCAATGCTCCCTACACCTTCTAAAATTTATAGTTTCCTTAAAAGATGCTATTGTTACATATATGCAGAAATACATAGGTATGGCCTGCTGGGCCTGTTCAGTGTTGCTTGTATGTATATGATTTCAAGGTGACTGCTCAGTATTGCATAACCAATTAAGGAGCTCATCCTTGGGGATAAGTATTTCTTTCACTTTCAGCATGTCTTAGCAGCCTGTCATTCTTTGTATAGGGATGCCATGTGTCCCTGTGAGACGTCCTTCTTCCATGTACTACATGTGTGGGAGTTGTCCTTGTTCAGGCCTTGTTTAGGCAGCCATACTGCTGGGATGTCATAGGTGAAATTTTAAGGAGATACAGTTCCACGGCAGATCTTCTGGTCCTGTGGGTCTTGCAATCTTTCTGGCCCCTCCCAATTGTGTTCCTATCTTGAACTGCAAATTAGTAGTTTAGTGAAAAAAAAAAAGGAGTTCTCAAACTCCAAGTTCAACTCCATATCGTTTAGAGTATTTTGATATTTGACTAGGCATATGCGTGATATTCAAATATTGACTGGATCAAGACTGTACAATGATTTCACCAAAGTCAACTAGGTCATTTAACCTCCTTCTTCCCAGCATAAAATTGTTTTGCTCATTTCCAATGAGTCTCTGCCAAGCTCTTCAAGCCCCGCCCCCCAGCCACCCCCTCCCCCCAGTCACCCCCCTCCCCATGGCTCTGCTCTCCCTGCTTTATTGTAGCATCAGGAATCAGGAAAATCATACTGAATGCTCATTTGCATATACTTTTTTTTTTTTTTTTCCAGAAGCAGCCGCTACAGTAAAATGCTAAGGTTCAAAGATCCTTAAACCACGCTGTACAAAGCAGGATTTAGGAGACAAAGCCCAGGAATCTTGGTTAATTATTACAAACCGCAATTGATCATGCCTGGTTCTAGGGCTGTTTTCTTCATGATGCTAAGGGCTACTAGGGCAGGATGAGTCCTTTCACAATCTTTGATTTGTCTCTTTCAATGCTGAGAAAATGAGCACAGAGGGGGGTCTGTTTTGTATCTCTGGGATGGGACAATAGCGCTAATCGGCAATCTTCTATTATGTTTCAACTCTTCAAAGACCAATTTCAATTTAACTCGACTGCTTTTTGTGTCTCTTGGTACAAAGCTGTTTTGATTACAGGAGGGTTGGAGGCGGGTGGTGGGAGGGAGTAGTAGTGATGCTCTCTCTCTCTCTCTCTCTCTCTCTCTCTCTCTCTCTCTCTCTCTCTCTCTCCGTGTGTGTGTGCACATGCATGTAAAGGAGAAGGAATGGGAAGCAGCATCCATGGACTGTGTTTGTCAATCTGCTTAAAAACCTAACAGATTTTTCAGTTGAAAGTTGGCCAGTGTTAATTGTAGATGCAGAATTCACGCTGGGAAAATCTCCTCGGGTGGGGAGAAACAGACAGAAAGCACAGCCTGCCTGTTATGTAAGGTGTTTACTTCCCTCCAGTCCAATCCAGCATCCGCAGTACGGAAAATAGGCCAGTGCTTCTGATCAGTGACATCATCCTTACCATCAGAAGGCAGGGCTTCTGGGTACCATGTTGATGAACAGGATAACTTCCTATTACCATTGTTTTCTCATTGAAGCCGTTCTTCCTGGAGCCAGTGATTCCAGCTTCCCCTGATGCTTATTCCATCAGGTTCTGTAGTAACTGTGTGTGGCTACCATGGACGGCAGCTTTAGAACGAGCCACGTGAATACTATGGCAGTGTTTTATGTCAAGCCTCTGAATTTAAAAGGATTGGGTCATTTCAGCAAAATGATGTCCATCCCTGGGAAGTGCTGCAGAGAAGGGGGATGATGGTCATGATAGGAAGTGATAGGCAATGTCTTACATGCACCGAGTCACTCGCTCTACAGAATATCTCCCTCTCTTATGGTATTTTGCAGTTATACTCCAGTAGAGGGGCATCAGCATGCACTCATAAAGACTGTTACTCAAATGCACAGCTTTACACATCTATAAGAAGCTTTTCATCCGTATATAATGCAGACATCTTTATAATTCATAGTGGGAAAAGTGAATGAAATGATATGTGTGCATGAGATTTTTTTTTCCTCCTATTACTTCAATATTGAAAGCAAATTGAGCCCGCCGTCCTATATATTAAAAAGGGTGACTTCATTACACAAAGAATGCCACTTACTGGCAGCAACAGTTCTATGGTTTGGTTTATGGAACTTTTTGGCAAAATAATGCTTTTGTGTCATGGAACAATCTTCAGGGTTACTCTAACTGACCCAGGTTTTGACAAACGCTGTTCTTTGTGCATTGCTGTTCCATTCTCCCTCTAGAGGAAATCAATGGGTATTGCAATTCAGCACCCCCTCGTGTGTGTGTGTGTGTGTGTGTGTGTGTGTGTGTGTGTGTGTGTGTGTGTGTGTGCAGTCTAATTTAAATACAAGCTTGAGACTTATCCCTTCACATATATTCAACATAACACAGCACCCAAAGCCATTACCACTAAGTATTGTAAATGCACAGTACATTTGTGTTAATCCAAGTGCCAGTATCATTATGTATTTTTTTCTTAAGCAAACAGAATGTCTTAAGCCTGTTGAACTGTATTTCCTAAAGGACAATAGATGTACTGAGAAGGCCATACTCATTGGCTTGTACTGAGTGGTGTGTACTTGTGACCCTTACAGTCTGATGGGTCTGTTGCATTTTTGCTTGTAGTTACTGGAAATAGGCTGCATCATTTAACACAGACAGGTTGAATATAAAGACAAAAATAGCCTGGTGACATATAGATGTGACAGTCAATTATTGGAATTTCAGCAAGAATATTCAAAGACATTTAATCCAAAGATGAGTATGCAAAAGTCCACCCTTTCCAGTCTCCTGGGAACATAAAGGGCTGAATTTCAGGAAGTTGCTTAGTTGCCTGCAGTCCATTTTCATGGGAAAAATGAAAATATTTGTCAAATAAGAACCTAATAAAATCTATAAAGGGCATAAAAGGTGACTGATAAAAGAGAGTTCTTTCTTTTTCTTGTTTTATAATAAAAATATCATAGTCATGCTTAGAAGTAAATACACATACACACCACACACACACACACACACACACACACACACACACACACACACACACCCTCACCACTACCACCACCATCAACAACAGCAACAAAACCACAAAGACCTTTTGGGAAATTTCATTCCTTTTTGATATCTCCCCATCTAAACTCTTGTTTTGCATTTCAGAATCATGATCTGATTTGTTTCTACAGTGTTGGTATGGGACACTTGTGGAAATACTAGCACATAGGGATAGCTTGGGTGACAAGAAGTCTCTTTCCAGAAATCAGCCTCAGTGCAGGGAAGGGCTGGTGGGTGCTAGCACTTGGGGAGGCAGGAAGGGAGTCTCGATGTATTTCCTTTTAAAAAGAAGCCAGTGTGTATCCCATCCCATTTTGAAAGCATAGACAATTACTAACAAAACTATTTGCTTTTTCAAATGGTTGTAGGTGAGATTAGGGAAAAGATTAGAATTTCTTTCTTCTTTTTTTTTTTTTGTGCTATCTGCTGAAGGTATTTCATCGATAATACAGGTGATGAATTCCACGAGGTGAAAAGCAAATATTGCTCCTTTCTAGTGTGTAGTCTCTTAGCTTCCCTTCCAGAAACACACGTTGCAGAGTCTGCCATCTTCTTATAATGTGTCTGGGCATCTGAAAATATGCACACGAGTCACATTATGCAGCCTGAGTAGGTTGTCTTTATGTATCAGGAATATATATGTATACACAAAATATGTAACAATAGTTACTGAAAAATAGAGGTCATAAAATTGAAAGAGAGAAAGAAGGGAGGGTTTGAGAGACAAAAGGGAAAAGGTAAATGAACTAACTGTACTATAATCACAAAAAAATAAATAATTAAAATATTTTTTGGACGTGATGTTTATATAACTATGAACTTATGTGTCTTAGTCAGTTTTCTATTTCTGTAAAGACATACCATGACCAGGTCAACTCTTATAAAGGAAAGCATTTAATTTAGGCTTGTTTGTCGTTTCAGAGTTTAATCCATCGTTGTCCTGACAGGGAGCATGGCAGCACACAGGCAGACACGGTGCTGGAGAGAATGAGAGTTCTTCATCCAGATCCACAGGCAACAGGAAGAGAGAGAGAGATTCTGGGCCTGGTTTGGACTTCTGAAACCTCACAGTCTACCCACAGTGACATACTTCTTTCCTCCAGCAAGGGTATACCTACTAATTCTTTCAAATAGTACCATTCCCTAAGCATTCAAATATGTGAGCCTATGTGGGTCATTCTTATTGAAAGCGCCATATTATGCATATATATTGGATTCTCTTCACTCTTAGTAGCTGTTTTCTATAGGTTCTCTGTGACCAGCAGGTTTGTGTCTACTGTAGTGCCGCTCCTTTGGGGAACACAGAAGCAGGTTCCTGTCAGCCTCCAGTCTGATCTACTGATCAATATATAATCTTGTTTTATGTGTGAAGACATCTTACTTATGATTCATTAACATTAAATTCACAGTCAATGGCATACTAATTCATGCCTGGACAAAGCTTATCTGTCACACATGTTTTCTTACAGGTAGAAATACTAGCTAGCACATTAGCACCGTGCTTCGGAAGAATTTTAAACAGTAAAATCGCCATCAAGAACACACACACATAAAAATGGGAAAAATCTGGCACTCACTAGATCGTGAAAAGGGCATTCATTTATAAAAGAGGCGCTGAAACAAAGAAGCAAATTGCTTCACCTAAAACTTTCCCCCCAGTATTGATTTATGGAGGCACCAGTTTTAGCAAGTAGATGAATCTATAAAAAAATGAGGACTAGCTGTACACAGATGTGTGTCTATTCATGTGTGTGTATATACGGCCATTTAGTCCCACAGCTTCAATGCGTTGACATCGCTGCTAATCCTGCTTTGGAGTATTGTTCATTGTTTACTCAGACCCCTGAAGTCAGACTTTCTAGGGTCAGACTCTGGCATTCCCCTCTGCCACTAGTGTTAGCCTAGGCAGGCGATTTAACTTTGCCTGTGCCTCTGTTGATTCATCTATTACATGGGGGATTATAAGACCGCAGGTGAGTTATTCTGGAAACCAGTAAGTTCTCGTAAAGCTAGCATTTAAAATACATCTAGTAAATGAGTGTTATGCATTTGCCACATCATCATGCAAGAGTACGTTTTGGACTGGGAAGGTGGCTTTGCTGTAAAACAACAACAACAAACAAACAAACAAACAAACAAACAAACCCACTTGCCTTACTTTTAAAGCATGGGGAGCTGAGTTTGATTCCCAGAATACATGTCAAAAACGGCAGACTTGGTGGTTCATGCTCATGGTCCCAATATTGGGAAGGCAGAGATGGCAGGGTTGCTGGAGTTCATTGGCCAGTCGTTCGGACCCAGTTGAACTCCAAGTCAGTGAGAAGCCCTGTCTCAAAGGTGGTGAATGGTGTTCCTGCAGGCTATCTTATATTATAATATAACCACATCATTTCCCATTCCATTTCCTCCTTCCACGCTCTCATCCCAGGTAATTCCCTTCTCCTTGCTTTTTTTAAAATTCATGAGCTCTTTTTTTTTCCCTTTAATTGTTGCTATATACATATAACACACATATTTTCTAAGAGAATATTTTAGGTGTGTTTCTTATTGGCCAGCCTAAGATTTTAGTCTTAAAAAAAAATACACATACTATTACATCGGATGGATACATTAATTTTTTTTTAACCTGGTGCTTCCTGGCTGCAGCTAAAAATCTGCCTGCCCTTTGCTTCCCTGAGGTTGGAGAATGAATTGCCACATACTTATGTCTCTATCTCTAGACAGAGTCTGTGGAGTTTTAGCTCTCTAAATTTGTTATAGTAATCATGTATAATCAGAAAATGCAATCCATTCTCTTTCAATAAAAAGAGAAAAATGGCTTCTATCTTTCATCTTTTATTCAAATGTGAAAAGTTTTTTTTTTCCCTGTGTAAAGTTGGTAACATGAGCTCATTGTTGCCACATAAGGGATTAGATGATGTTTGATAGTGCTCAACTTTCAGGTTTATTAGGCATTAAAAGGTTAGCAAATGTTTTGCAGAAGTTACATGAATTCTTTCTAAGTCCCTCCCGGCAGACTGTCGTGTCCAGTAAACTTTTACTGTCTCAGCTACATATGAGTAGAGCTATCATCTCCTCTCCTTGGTAATCCTCTTTGTATTAGTAAGCCTCCAATACAACTAATTACTGCATTATTTAGGAAATAAAATCAGAAGAACAGAACAATTGATTTACACTGCCTTTTATAGGCACCAGTTTAGCAATAAAAACTTAGGAAGGGAAAAAACAGATTGTGCATGGAAGGATTTTATCATTTCAAAGAACACTAACAACCTCAGTTAAAAAAGAACAGGAACCTCACATCAGTACCAATAATCCAGTCATGGAATAATTAATTGTCCGGCTCCTTCAATATTCCCACCTTCTTGGTGTTTTCCTGCCTCCAGAACCTTACTAGAATGGGCATGATTGAGTTTGAATTTCCTTTCACCTCCTACTCAGAACAGATCTGTCTCTTCCCCTTGTTTATTTTTCTTTTCAGAGTGTTCCTTGGTCCCTTTATCAGCCATCACAAGGCTGTCTGGAATTCTGATGAAGAGCTGTACAGACAATACCCAGAAAGAACTGAGCTGAAGTGCATTCTTAATGAGGCAGGAGTACCATGGAATCCCTTTGTGCAATTGGGACCGCCTTCTAAACATTAAGCTGACTCACTGTTGTTTGGAGAGTCAGGGAAGAGGGCGGGCAGCTGAGCTGGAGGAAGATAGCATTATCCTACCCTCGGCTTTCAACTTCTCAAAGGATTTTATATTTCTGGTCAATTCCTCCAGAGAAGGTCAACCTAATCAGACACAATCTTTGCTTTTAGGGGTTACCATGGCGACCGGAGAGAAGACAGACTATCTTTTCTCAGCATTATAACCACACATTTTATATGATCATACATAAGCCCAGATACACTCAGAGTTTTTCTTTGATTGATAAAACAAACAGGGAACACTGAAATGGCTCACAGCAATCAGAAATGATATTTCCTTTTACTGATTTCCCCCCTTTTTTCCTTTTGTCCTTTCTATATCTGTGATATGTCCCTTTGAAGTTTAACATCAAGGCACAATACAAATACTTATCACTAGAAATAAAAGAGAGTGATTTTTTTTCTGTTTTTACATGTAGATCAAGGGTAACAGATAAAAGAGTTTGTCCTGGGCAATCAAAAAAGCCAGCCACTAAATGGAGGAGTAAAGAAAATGTGTGTAGTGTGTGTGTGTGTGTGTGTGTGTGTGTGTGTGTGTGTGTGTGTTGTGTGCTGCTAGGGATCCATTTGGAGTCTTGTGTACAATGAGTAAGCATCTACCACTGAGCTGCATTCCTTTTTCTAACTCGGCCCATGTAGACTTTAATTTTTAAAGCATCGATAGGGTTATACAAAGCTGAATGGAAACACTCATTTTCTATCAACAAGCCATCCCAAGCCAGAGCGGTACGTTTGACACAACTGATAAGCCAATATTGATACATCATTATCTCTCAAAGTGCATAGTCTATATTAAGGTTCACTACTGGTATTGTACAGCCTACGGGCTTGGATAGATGAATAATGATCTGTGATCACATTTATAATCTCATTCACTAATTTCCCTGTCCTAAATATTCTCTCTGTGTCACTTGCTCCCCCTTTCTTCTCTTAAAATGTAGCAACCATGCTTCATTTGACTGTCTTCAAGGATTTGTCTCTTCCAAAATATCGCATTGTTGAAATTAAATACTGTGTGTAGCCTTTTCTGATAGTATTGCTTCCCTTAGTAACACACATTCAAGGTTTTCACATTTCTTTTAAAGGAAGCTCTGACTTCCTTTTCTGGCACGGTGATTGTTTCATTTCTCTAACTTCTGAACAGCCTGTGTCTAGTCAGAAAATGCCAAGAACAAAAAGCAGCACAGAATTCAAAATTGGTTTCTCAGGTGAAAACGAAACAATAATAGCCCGTGGAAACATAAGAGAGACCCTACCATGCATCACTGCGAAAAGAAGGCCAAAATTTGATAATAGGCTTCATAGAAGTAGATAGGAACAGGCGCCCACCCAACTTGTTCTAATGGTGACCAGGAATTATATGAAGAACGCACTAGCAAAACCTGTCTCAAAGCTCCGAACCCTCTAAAGCACAATATGGCACGTTCAAGGATTGCAGAAGCGGTGAGCAGTCCCTAAAGCACCACCCAACGTACTCTGAGAGCTGAGGAAATGCCCAGAGATGGTTGCATTTGCTTTCTTGGTAGGCTGTGACTCCCCTGAGTTTAATGCCCTCCAACCCCCTGATGAAAATGAATTACCTTTTCAGAGCTCTCCAAGCTCTTTGTTTATGGCTCATGGGAGCAGATTAATCATTTCAGATTTTTACATTACTGTTATTTATGGCCCAGTCTCTGCTATTCACTAGATTGCAAATTTCCCTAGATGTGCTTGTGTGTTATACAGAATGCTTTGCAAATGCTAAATGTCCAATAAACACCAGTTTATTTAAACTGAGATTGATTCTTTGAGTGTATAATAAAGTTGACCCTCCTCCACATCACAAGATATTCATGGTGGCCAGAGTTTTCCATGTTTAAGGTTGTCTATCAGAACAGACGGCCATGACAAGTCAAAATAAGGGAGGGTGAGCATGTTAGCATGCCATCCCTTTCTGCATCCACAAAGTCCACAAAATAGCCACACTCTTGGGAGCAGGAATTTAAATGGATAGACAGATCATCCTGAAACTAACTGGACCACAGAAAATATCCCCAACCTAAGCAGTCTCTATACATTGGGCATAAAGAAGTGGAAAATGGGAAAGGATGGGTTCATCTGTCTCCCAAACTAGGGAACAGTGTATTATAGCATTGCCAAGAAGGTGACAAGTCCCAAGGAAACAATGGCTGAGGGCATCTGTACAGATGGCCCCATATGTAAAATGTGGTGAAAGCAGCCATGTTGGAGTCATGGCTCAGAGCAGCAGAGACTGCCTGTGTCTGAGGAGAACAGGCAGAGAGGGATGATGGGAGTTCCAGGGAACATGGGTGGGGAGGATAGACTGTAAAACCGATGACGTCCTCTCCCACACCTGCATTCTCCACCCTTTCTGTTCCCATGGATGAAATAAGATTGTGCAACTGAAGCCACGCCCCCCCCCCCCCCCCCCCCCCCCCCAGGGAAGGTTCACGTTCCACAACAATAGAATAACTCTTCCGTGTAAAATAAAATCACGGAAAACTGTAGCAAACAGACCAAGTTTTCACATTTATTCATGCATGCGATGCCTCTTGCTTCAGAAACCCAAGGACAGGAGTAAATTCACATGAATAGATCTAAATCCTTTCACACATGTTGAGAAGAGGAGGGAGTAATGGACCAGTAGCTCACCTGACATACTCAAGTCACACTAAGGAATTTCACCATACATTCCTTACTGGGACCAGCTGCCTCAGAATATTTTCCTTTAGAATTAGGTAAAACTCTGTGAGATATCTGTGAGGTAAAATGAATTCTCAGGGCTACTGTCTGCACCTTCCTCTTTACCCATGAGAACTGGGGTTGGTAGGAGACAGCTTCCAGTTTTCCAGTTTGATAAACTTGTTGAACCCATTGTCATAAAACTTGCACTTTCAAAGGGCCAACAACGATATACTTTGTCAGGCACCTGCTGGTTCACTCTCTTCATGACTGGACAGGAGGAAAAGAATGTCTGAAATTCCACTTCAGTTTGATTTGTTTGCCTCCTCCTTCTTGGTCACTCAACCAACCATGTCGTTTAATGAATTACAGTTCTTTGTATTTTCTTGAAACACCATAGATCAAGCTATCCTTACATTTATCTGTTCTTAGGCAACCCTCTGCCTTTGTACTATTTCAGAAATAGAGATTGTGACCACCAATTTTGGTCCCTGCAGTCACAAAAACACAGTCGTATACAACATGATGTTGGTTTTTTTTTTTTGGTTTTTTTTTTGTTTTTGTTTTTCGAGACAGGGTTTCTTTGTGTAGCTTTGCGCCTCTCCTGGAACTCACTTGGTAGCCCAGGCTGGCCTCAAACTCACAGAGATCCACCTGGTTCTGCCTCCCAAGTGCTGGGATTAAAGGCGTGCGCCACCACCGCCCGGCTGATGTTGTTTTAACGAACAAGAGACTGCATGTACCACAGTGGCTCAATGAGTTACGTCCCTTAGATATTTCCTCGGTTTACAAAAGCCCATGCCACATTGTCTTAGTTGTGGTCTCTATGGCTGTGCCTAAAAACTGACCAAAGCAAGTTGAGGAGGAAAGGGTTTATTTGGCTTGTGTATCCTGGGTCACAGTCCATCACATGTTTTTCTTAGCAGTGCAGATGAACACCTACAACTCAGAAAGTCTGACTAAAGCATGCCTCTCAAGGATCGTTACCATTTTTTTCTTGAACCCCA